>NW_006239140.1:371119-373356 GCF_000226075.1 Solanum tuberosum | reverse complement strand
GTGACTTCGACTCGCCCTCAGCTCTAGCCAGTCTCCAACACATCAGGTTCCAGGGTGAGGTATTCATTCCAGCTCGTGTTGGATTCTCTTGGCCATGGCATGATGTCCTTAGTTTTCAGACATAAACTATTTTATTCATTTATTTTGATGTCTTTTAATACTCTTAGACTTTAGTATTTGAAGATTAGATGTCCTTGATGTGATGACTTTCAGATTTTGGGGATAATAAGTGTTAGACTTTAGAGGTTTATTTGATTGGTTACTTTAATAAGTTTTGAGCTTCTGCATTATTGTTGTTATTCGTAGTTGAATTATTGATATATGTTGGGGTTTGGATTCCTTGGTTCGCCCATTAGGAGGTTAGCTGTGGGTGCCACTCACGACTCATTTTGGGTCGTGACAATATTATGCCATGTAGGACATGTGTGTCTACTTGTTCAATTTTATACAAGTTTAAGTGTCTACTTGTGCACACTCAAAGTTATAGGGCATAGTTGTCCGTTGATGTCAAGCTAAGGATCATGTTTATGTATTATGATTTTCTTTTATTATGTAATACTTTCGTTATTTGGATAAAGATTAAACTGAAAGAAAACACTAATTATTTTTTAAAAAAATAAAAAGATTAAAACAACATTTATTTTAAAACAAAATGGTAATACTTAAAAACAAAAGAGAATTCTTGGACATCCTAAAATTGTTGTTTCTAACCACCTTGGAGCAATAAAAGAAGACCAACTTTCACATATAGCAAACAAAAAAATCATATTTGTATGCTATAGCAAAGTTTGCATAATTGCGCTCCATAGCAAACATATATATGTATAATTTGCTATACATATACAATTGAAAGCTGTCTATTTCGCTATACATATATACAAAAAGAAGCAATTGTATAATTCGTTGGCTCCTCTTCAGAATTGTATAATTTCGCTATACAAACATAAATTATACATTATACAAACATAAAACTGGGCAGGGGAATATTTTTATTGTATAATTATAAGTGTATAGGACGAATATATATGTATTTGCATGTGTATATACAATTTTCTCTCGCTTTATACAAACAGAAACGCAATTTATACTCTTCTGTTGTATAAAGCGAGAGAGGCGAGCACAAAGAGAGTGAGCGGGAGAGGAGAGTGGCGAGCGAGATTTTGAGGGAGAGAGGCGCTGGCAAACAGTTTGCTACAGGACACAATTAAATCAAAGTGTGATTATACCATTTAATTTGAATTAATAGTTTGCCATTATGTATAATTTTCCCATAAAAGAAATACTTTTTTCCCTACTATATTAGAAGAGTGACTGTAGAGCTAGGATTAGTGCTTTTTTTAATCTGTGTTCGATACTTTTATTGGAACTTGACTAAATTTGAATTCGCACTCGAGCCTTATCAAATGCTCTCTAACAAAGATGACTCAGTATCGAGGATGCTATTAACATGTTGTTATGTGTCCTTAGAAATCATCTTAAGGACCAACATGAGTTGTGGTGCAGTAGAGTGATTGTTTTATTCTTAACCAAAGATTACGAATTCAAGTTCTGGGTATGAATTTTTTTTGTTCAGAGCGCCAACCCTGAACGTGCCGTGCCGTAGGAAAACCAAAAATAATATAAAAAAATCATCATAAGGGCCTTACCAGAAAATACTAGGCTTAAACGTGATTCGTGAATTGTCATTTGGGGTTTCCACGTCACTGTAAAAAATGTGTAAATTTCATATATGACATATATTATGTTAATATTTTTGAGTTATAGCAGTAGATTTAGACTTTCAAGTTATAACATTAAAAATTTCAGGTTCTAACAAATTATAAAAAAAAATGTTTTTAATAATTGAAAAAATTTGTTTAAAAAAAATAAAACAATAAAAGAAGAATTAAAAAAATCAGAATTGATGGTAAAAAGGTAAAAAAATTGAAATTGTGGTGTTAATTTAATTTAAATTTAGTGTAGATAATTAATAATTGACACAAAATAAGGGATCCAACCTAATTAAGATTATTTAGTATTCTTAATTCACTCAAATTAGTTAAAATCAAGTAAAAATAAGATTTTATCTCCTTTCTCTCTCTTCATTGTTCTGCCAGAAAAAATTCCCAGTATCGAGTAATTGAAGTTTTTTTTTTTATATTTGAAAAAATTAAACATGGTGGAAGATGGGATACTTCATGTTAGTATTTATTAATGTTTATTGTTTGTTTTTAAATTACAGTGAAATGAAAAAAAAA
>NW_006239140.1:352862-370872 GCF_000226075.1 Solanum tuberosum | reverse complement strand
AAGTATAAATTAAATGTATATTTTTGAATGAATTTGATAGAATAAATGGAAAGAAATTTGTATGAAAGTGTGTTCAGTAATCTATTAAAAAAGTTATTTAGAATTTTGACGAATTGTATGAAAAGTGATTTAAGTTGATAATGAATTTGATAGAATAAATAAATTGAAATTTATATGAAAGTGTGTTCAGTAATCTGTAAAAAAAGTTATTTGGAAGTTTGACAAATTATATGACAAGTGTTTTAAGTTGGTATTGGGTATAATTTTGTTGTTATTATAATGATTTTTATATGTGAACCTATCCCTTGCGAGAGTCGAAAGAGAACGGTAGGAAGACCGCAACTTGAACGCTGGAAGGGGTTTGCTGAGTGAAATTCAAAAGGTCTAAAGTTACCTGCAGTAGATGTCGTCAAGTTGGCCACAACAGTTTATTTTGTTGGTTATATTAATGTTTTGTTTTGATATGAAACATAATTGGTTTGAAGTGCATTATAGCTTAGTGTTTAATATACTGTTCATTCTTTATACACTGTTCATTCAGTAATCATACATAATGCATACTGTTACAAATTAAATTTATTCTAGTTTAAAGATATTGTATATATTAGTGATAATTATAAGAAGGTAATTATGGAGTTCATTTGATATCTCGAGTATTTAATGTAAGTTATCATGAATATTAATTTGGTTTCCAACTGGTGTCATATTATAAATAAAATTATAACAAATTGCATGCCAATTGTATTCATGTTTCATTCCAACTTTAGCTGAAGTTATGGTCATACACATATTAATCAAATTTAATTCAGTTTTCATTCAAACAATATGTGTAGAATAGAAAATAATCAAATGTGAAAACACAATTCATAACATTTGTATAAAAAATCATATCACAATTCATACAATATCCAAGATTTAATATTAAAGTCATACTCATATTCATATAAATTAGATTTCATACACGTTTCATCCAATGAGTGTACAACTTAGAAACACACTGATACTTTAAAATAATGTATCCGAAATGTACGAAGTCTGTATAATACTGGTTACACTACGTATATAAAAAGATTAAAAGTTTCAAAGATCTCACCTGAAAGAGCAGTCACTCGCTCTAGGTCGACCCCGTTGAAAAAATTTCTCGCCTCATTTTCTTTCTTCTTTCTTTTGTAGATTATTTACTACTCTAACTATTTATAGACTAATTATAAAAGTGTAAAAGTGACCCACTATTAATTTTAATGCTATCTTCTATAACCACCAACTAAGTATATTATTAAAACTACCCCACTAATTTCATAATTGTAGTTATGAATAGTCCAAAATATCCATTTACAATCTATCGGAAAGTATTTTTTGAAATAAAAAGCTCTAGTACTCAAAATGATCAAATGGGTTGTTACAATGTGACATTTTTAGAAAAAATCACTAGTTTGACAATTGATATCATTTTCATACCAATTTAGTCATTCATACCATATGAAGATTCAAAAGAAAATCAAACAAATGTGAAAACACAATTAATTCATAACATTTGTATATAAAAATCATATCACGAATCATACAATACCCAACCCCTTATATTAAAATCATAGTCATATACGTATAAATCAATTTTCATACACGTTTCATCCAATGAGTTTACTACTTAGAAACACAATGATACTTTAAAATAGTGAATCCAATTTGTATGAAGTCTGTATAATACCAGTGTTCTGAAATTATAATAGCCAAATACTAATTCATGTGTAGATGGTATCTGAATAGAAGATAACATATGGTATTATATATCATAAAATAATTAAACAGAAAAAAATTATCCAAAAGTTAAACAGAAAAAAATTATCCAAAAGTTAAAAATAATAATATGTAATTCTTAAAAAGTAGAAGCTGCAATGAACTATTTCAAATCTCTTGTCGGTGGTCTTGGTGTAGGATAATTGGTGGTATCCGGAACATGTTCTTTTGCTATGCGAGGTCCACCAAATTTGCTAGCAACCGTACCAATAGTGATCGCGCCATCCTCATTCTTTGTTTGTCCATAATGCCACAAGATTGTGGCATACCTTTCACGATGGTACTTTGCATCGATTTCAACAGCTCCCATGTCAAAAACACCATTGCTGATAATTCATATGTTTATACACAATTAAGATACAATAACATTAATGTTAAACATAATTCATACCATTTTATAGTCAAATCCATAAACAGTCTTTTCATAATTCATACAAAATACATCACCCAAATTTTATAGTCAAATCCATAATAACTATTTTGAGTAATGTGAAAATAAATTAAATAAAGTACTTACCCTTACAACTTTTTTGGGGTTTTTGTATTTTGGTAATTCCGATTCCTTCTTCTTTGTTTTTCTTCTTGTAGATGGTTATAAAGTACTTACCCTTACAACATTTGTTGATTTTTTTCTTCTTTTTTGTTTGACTAACAAAATCCAAATCGGAATCGGAATCAGAATCAGGAGGGGTTTCAACAAGTGTTTTCTCCTTCCTTTTCTTCCCCTTTTGATTTGCTGGAATCACACTTTCCTTTGCTTCATTATTTTTATCTTTTTTATTCTTCGATTGAGAGGAACCACCACTCGCTGGAATTTCAACAGTTTTAGGCGGGGGTGTTTGGGATAATATAGTGAACGATGGAACATGAACATCATCAATTGAAGTTCCATCAAATCTGGGACTCTTTCGAGGAGTTTCAATGGGTTTCGTAAACATGATGATGAATAATCGTGGAGGAGGGGGTAGCTATTTTGAAGTTAGACTTGATGAGAAACAATGGTGAAAGTGGGATAGTGGGTTGTGGCGTCTAGAAGTGAATAAGAGTGGGGGAGGGGGGTGGGATTGACGAATGGGGATGGTAACGATAAACAAAGAAAGAAAACGTGTATGGGGGAAGTCCCTAAAATTGGGTAATTGAAAATTTTAGTTCTAAAAAAAGGAAGTGAAATCAAATTAATTACCTATTATTAATTAATAATAAAAACCTTTAAATAGATTAATAATTTATTAAATAAATATAATTTGATTTTTAAATAAAATTTAATTTAATTGATATGTCATAACCTGTAAATAATCTATTATAAACAAGAATTTTTTAAAAGTAGATTTTAAATCCGTAATATTTACTCTTAAATGTGTATATGGGTGATTTTTCCATCAAAAATTACTTTAAGTTTATATTTTAACAAAAGAGTGAAATTACGTGGCACACACAGAAAGGGGACAATCTGAATTCCCAAGTAGAGTATCGTCTAGGGTTCTTCAATTCCAAGCTATCTCCACTCTTTTACCGATTCGGATTCAATTGCTTTTCCAAATCAAGGGTCTCAACCATCTCCGCAAGATCTTGTCCGTCTGATCGATACAATTTTCTCTGAATATGGTTGAAATTTGCAAACCCTACCTTGATTTTAATCCAAGTTCGAACCTTTATTGCACTTTCAGCGACCCCGATCCATTTCACTGATAATTTGCCTAATTTTGAGAGAAGGATCCATTTATTTTATGTTGATTTTGAAGACAGTGATGAGAGTGATATTGGGTTTATAAGTCTCTTAGTTTGAATTTTAGGTGAACGCTTGTGGTTTCGTGTGGAATTTGCATTTTGTTTATCAGTGCGTTGTGTAAATCTTCTTTTTTGTTTTAATTTCTTTAGTAAGTGGGTTCTGCATTTTGTTTTTTTCCTCTTTTTTTGTGATCAGTCAGTTGTATAGATTTTTTTTTTCTGTTTCAAGTATTATCATGTATATAGAGGAAGAGAAGAGAGGAGAGTTGGAGACTGGGGAAGAGGAGATGGGTGGAGTGGTAGGGAAGGCAGAGAAATCATCTCCTGCTGATAAGATGTTGTGTTCTAGTGGCAGTAGTGGCAAGAATGCTGTTGTTGTGTTGGATGTCAGGAGGGTCATGGTTGGAGTTGGTGCTAGGGCTTTGTTTTACCCGACACTTCTCTACAATGTTGTTAGGAACAAGATTCAAGTGGAGTTTCGCTGGTGGGACTGGATTGATGAGGTATACCAGCTTTCGTCATCCTTGCTTTTGACACTTTTTGTTGTCCTGGCTTTAGTGTATACACTTGTAATGAATGCCTTGTCACTTGTAGTGAATTATGTGGTCTTTTTAAATGGATATGTGTCATTGTGCAAATGATGTCAATGTGATTCAATAGTTGTTTAGATAAGATGGAATCTTTTTGCTTATAATGTCCAATCCTTATAGCATATCCAAATACTCATATAATGTGTTGATAAAAATTTTAACTAGTTATATTAGAAATTCATTCTAATTAATTGTCATCTGAGGCAGGATAGATCTTTCTGAAAGGCTTTGTCTGGAAAAATTAGTTACACTTCATAAAAAAAAAAATTAGTTACATTAAAGTTGATTACTTTGATTGCTGATGTTGAACTGTTATAACATCTTGCTGAATTTCTAAGTCATGAATGATGAACAATAGTACTATATGCATGATTATTCAGAAAATGAAGGTGCAACTGAATTGTAGAAATATCAATTGCGTAGTTTTTATCTGAAAGAACATGTCTTTGGACATGCTTGTCAATAATAAACAGGCTTGTAATAGATTGGTATAGTACTCTGTATCAAATGCATTAGAAAGATGATTAAACGTCTGTCCTTGGAATGACAAGACAATGACACCTGGGAAAAATATTTTTCTTGTGATAATCTGCTAAAAGAAATTTGCCTTTAATCATCAACTTCGACATGTGGCAAAAGATGCATTGTTATCCAGGAAGATGAACCAATAGAAAATTTGTTGAGCTCTTCTTTAAGTAAGTTACTCTCACTATTGCCATTGCCGATCAACTCTCTTACATTTCCTTCTTTGTTTCCTGAAAAAATATTTACTTTCTTTAGTTAGGAAGTATTTCTAATATTCTAATAAGTTTTAGAATGTTATGTACCAAAAGGTGACTTGAGATTCTCCTTTATATCAGTACAAGTCGACATTGATCAGAAAGATAGTTCTATCCCTACTCTAGAGCAAATCCTTTTAAATACAATAAACTTCAATGTTTGCCAACATCCTGATCAAATTAGGAGGCCTGATTTTGGAGAGAGTATACATAGTGATATTGACGTTCCTCATATCTGTTTCATGTTTTACTGGTTTTGTTTGAATTATTTGTTCAAGGTTGTAGAATGTCTAGTATATGTGCAGTGAGGTAAAGGAGGTGCATGTAGGGATCTTAAGAGATGTCTTCTTACATCTTAAACTTTCATGATATAAGCTGCAATTCTTTTCTCGTAACTCCATATGCATCTATCTTCATATTGGAGATTAAGTTTGCGTGTTTGCATTGACCATCTTGGAAGATCACATAGGTTGATTGATGTTCATGTTCTTTCACTTCAGTTTTAGTGAATAGTTGGGTAGTAGTTTGTACTCTAATATTATACTGTACAACAAGATTGTATTACTGACTTAATCTCTCCTTCAGTTTGTGTTATTAGGTGCTGTCCCTTTCCCATCTGATGTGAAAAGGCTTAAGGAGCTTGGTGTCTCCGGTGTTGTCACCCTTAATGAGCCATATGAGACTTTAGTTTCGACTTCTTTATATGAGGTTAGTTCTTTTATTACTGATATTTGTTTTGATCTTTCTGTTATGCTTCACTTAAAAGACAAGTTAGTCTTCTATCTCAAAAATAAAAGAAAGATAAGTCAGTCTTTCCTTATCGATCTAGAACAAAATCAAAAAGGAAAAACAGAAGTCAGTCAACATTGAAGTTTTCTCCTTCATGCGGTCTTTCCTCATCTAAAAAATAGAAATGATAAGTCAGTCTTCATTCAAGCTTCACCTTCATCCCCTTCCTCTTATTTCCTTTGTGCATCCCTATGAAATTGGAATGCGCATTAAGGACATGTTGAGTATCATTGCATTAGCTGAGGACGATGTACATGCGCCTAACTTGTTTTGGTGAATGGTCTATCTGTCCGTTGCAATTCTTGTTTAGGGCCTTTATTTACTGATTGTGGTCTGATCTTCTTCACGGTATTACTGATATCAATTCTATAAATATGGGATACAGTAGTGTTGACTTTCTACCTCACCCCAGTACAAGTTAAGTTTTTTACTTCTTAATTCCTACATTTTACTTTTCCCTATTAACTAGTTGTCTAGTTCATGTACTTTTACACTATGGATTTGTTACTTAAATTTCCTTCCCATTACATGATCAAGTGTTTTTTTTTTTTTTTCTTCACATTATTGTTATCTATTATTTCTTGCAGGCTCATGATATTCGTCATTTGGTTCTCCCCACAAGAGATTACTTATTTGCGCCATCACTGAATAATATATGTCAAGCAGTAGAGTTCATCCATGGTAAGTACCTTCCCATACCCTTTTTAACTAGTTCGTTGATTTATTGTCAACATTTTTGACCTTAATTCCTGGATGCTTTTGGGATTTTGTCATGACATCACTGTCACTTACCATCTTGAGATTCATCTATTGTCCAAACTCTGGAACTATGAGCTGTCTCCATCATATCAAAAATGACAGTCTGAGGGTTGAAGTGTCCAATTCTTGGGTTGACACAGATTTTTCGATAATCTAATTTTATTCTTGAGACTAGACAAAAGTACTTTAAACTACATGTTTATCAAATAAAAAATATATTACAAATTCAAATGCCGTGTCATGGTTAAGGTCCATTCAAATATTTGTTCAATTCACTAAATTGTGATTATGTCACTTAAAATGTGATCGAGGGAGTACATGTGTTAAGTTGCTGGTCTTGCTATTTGGATATAGTACTTTTTGAGGTATCTGCCACTTTGTATATTGACTTGTTTTCACTTTTGTTGCCTTCTGTCGAAACAAATAAGGGTGAACACAAAATTCCATAGAATTAGCCTTGGTTGAATAAATATCTATGTTATTCCTCTTGTCTTCTCTCCTCTTCCTTCATACCTAATCAAGATTGAACCTCTACACTTTTCCCCTGGCAGAAACTATAGAAAATTCCAACAGAATTGTTTAAAGTACTGCCAGAGCCCAGAGGAGGGTTTACTAGTAGGTTAAGTCTTTTAAGTAAACTTTTCTTGTTTTTCTTTTAAGAAAATGCTTCCAATGGACAAAGTACATACGTGCACTGCAAGGCTGGTCGAGGACGTAGCACAACCATTGTCTTATGCTACTTGGTGGGTAAACTAGAACTTGTTTGAATGGATTGTTTAGAAATCACTTTACTCATTTTCTTTCTAAAGTTTCTTTTGTTTTTGTAGGTTAAGTACAAGCAGATGACACCAAATGATGCATATAACTATGTGAAGTCAATTCGTCCAAGGGTGCTTTTGGCCTCTACCCAGCGACAGGTGTCCCAAATATTTGCCTCATATTTTGATCCTTTCTCTTAGATGCATGATTTTTCTCCCTTAATGTGATACTCCAGTTGACTTGGTTTTTATTTTCCTAGCTATTGTTGCTGATTCTGTTTTCCCACTAATAATCAGGCTGTCCAGGATTTCTACCATATCATGGTGAAAAAGACATACAGCTCTAACCCCTTGACTAGTATGATCTCATTGAGCTCAAGGTTCTTGGCTAGACGGAATTTGATCGCCTTTGATGATGGTGCTGTAGTTGTGATAACCGAAACAGATCTAGATGGATATGATTCGAGCCTCGACTCTAGGGTGTCTGGATCCGAGATTTGGGCTGATTTGAATTTGGTTTACAGGGTTCGAGTTGCTGGTGGTGCAGCCTTAGCAAGACTCTCCTGTATGTGGCTTCGCTGCCACACCGACCAGAAGATTTTGAATCAGAAGCCGACTGCAAAGAGCAAGCAGCTGGAAAGTTTTACTGTAGATATACATGTGTTCTCTTAAGCTAAAAGTTGTATGTATACACGTGTTCTCTTAAGTTAAAAGTTGCATAGGTTTCTTCCGTACATAAAGATGCCACAAGGTGCCTACTGTTTCAGTTTTCTCTACCAAAAAACCTTGACGTTCTCAATGTAAATATGGTACTTCTCATGTTGCATGAGAAGTTTAAGAGTAAATGTATATATAGCTTTCTGCAAAATTTGAGCTTTGATGATGTACCTTACCACCTGTTAGAATATTTTGCAGTTCTTGAATGGGGGATTTGCTACTCAGGGCATGTATAGGTGCATCAGATTTGCATAACCAAGTAACCCTTTGCCTATGGACATAGAAGTTCTATATGATGAACTTAACTTGTTTGGTATCGAGACATAGTTATCATGGGTGTATTACATTAAGCAGTTCAAAAAAAAAAGGGGGTCAACATACTAATGGCGGTGTTCCTATATCAGAATGATTTGACTCAACACATTATTACTTAAAGAGAAACTGTAAGTACTTTATTAAATTTATGCACACTATCTAATATACTAAAAGATCAAAAATTTATGACTCAAAACACATTATTTGATACATTTTTCTCTGAATATGGTCGAAATTTGCAAACCCTACCTTGTTTTTAATCAAAATTCTTCTTGTTTTTTCCTCTTTTTTGTGATCAGTCGGTTGTATAGATTAATATTTTCATATAGAGGAAGAGAAGGGAGGAGAGTGATGGTAGGTGGGTTTAAACTCTTTTTCATATGCCTTCTCCTTTATAACTACCTCTCTAATAGACCATCAGTGGCGGATGCAGAGTACGATGTACAAGTTAAGTAATTATTAATTGTGGTACCTAGTTGTTATTTTATATGGACTATTAACTTGAGGACGTTGCATAAACTCATAAACTTCAAATGCAGGATCGACTTATACTAATAGTCCAATATAAAAACAGCCATGGGCAAAGACAAAAAACCATCACATGTCACCGCAACTTTAGCTAACACCAGAACAATGATCAATCTTTTACTACTATTACTACTACTATATATGCCACTTGTGAATACTGGCTATTACAGTTGTATAATTTTTCCATAGGCCAAAAACTTTTTGTTGTTAAAGGAAAAATGAAGTTATGGGCTTTTGTTTTTGTGTTAATGGCATTTGGGATGTTTATAGGGCAGTCCAGTGCCTCTGTTTCCACTTTTAGGGATTGCTATTCGAAATGCTTTATATTCTGCTTAATTGAACCTTCTCAGAATCTTTGTACTTGTACTTCTAGATGCTTAAAAGAATGCATTTTTAGTTCTGATCCAGGTAATAGTTCCTCTATTATTCCCACTTCACACAATGATGTTGCAGACAGTAAGAACCTTAACTTCTGCAAGCTTGGTTGTGCTTTCTCTACATGTTCTGCTCTCAGCACAAAACATCAACCTAGTAAGTTTCCTCTGTTGCATTCTGTTTCAATTTGTTTGTCTTACTTTTCTTTTTTAGTTCGTTCAAGACAACGAGATTAAAGAATTTTTTTTGGTACATTCTACGGATCTTTAGTTTAAGACAAGAAAATGTAAATGTTATCTTTACTTTCTTAAACTCTGTGTAACTTAAAACCAAATAAACAAATTGAAAACGGAGGGAGTAATCTTTATTTGTACATTATCTTTGTCTTGGTGTATTTGCTCTATAATTAATGTTCTCTTTTCATTCTTTGTTTTTAGATGGTGGAAAAATGGATGACTGTGTTGGATCCTGCTCAAGAGTGTGCACCAAGAACCACTCAATTCCATAGAAATGGCACTGTTACAGTCTGGAATATTTTATTGGACTTCATTGTTTTTAGCTTCTTCTTTTTTTCCTTTTCTGTTGGGGTGTGTGTGTGTGTGTGGTAGTTCCCATTTTTATAAATTTCTTTTTCTTATGTTGTTTTCAAGTTTGAAGATGGAAAAGTAATTCACGAGAGTGTGTTTCTGAATTTTGGCCTCCTTTTTCTAATCCTTTTGTAGACTTCAGAAGAAGCATAGAATTCTGCAGTATCACAAGGTCAATCCTGTAATGTCACCCTAAACACAAATTTAAAGGCAATTACTGTTCGTTTTGTCAATTAACAAACACTATATAACGGACCACAATTATAGTGGAGTGATAAGTACTTTTTCATTTTTTAATTAGAAGTCTCGAATTTGAGGACTAGGTATAAAGTTGCATAGGCTTCAGTGTGAACTCGCGATGCACCAATGCGAGTATATGATTACTGGAAAAAAAAAACGCATACGATTAATGGAATTGCATGAAGCTCAGTTTATAATTGGTTGAAATGCTGTATAGTAGGCCAATCTGTCTGGTGCACTCACTTTTGAATAATTTTTTCACTGTCTTTGCATGACCCGTGAACTAGGAAATGACATTGGGTAAAGAGCTAATCATAGCACGTGAAGAGTCCAAATTTTCTCTGAACAAAAAGAATTAGGATAACTGTTACTGCATCCTTTTAAACTAGTAATTAGTAATCATATAAGGATAAATTTAATTTTCTTATGGATTGGTTGGACGATCTGTTTGGGAAAACCAAATTTAGCACAATAAAAACAGATCAAGAACGTGTTTATTCTGCAATAACCTCTTAAGAATAAAAACCACTGTTTTCTATGGGAATACTACTGGTTTGTCATCTAAATACCCTACTTGATTTCAGCATGGTTTCGTTACGTGTCTGATTTCTAATTAGCTTTACTTAAGCCAAAGGTTTATCAAAAACATTCTCTCAACCTTCACAAGGTATCAGTAAGGTTGTGTACACACCATCTTCCCCATACAAGATTACATTGGTATGTTGTATCTAAATTGAGATAGGAATTCAAGAACTTGTAATTTTAAGGAGCAAAACAACATGCAAAAGAAAGTATTACATCAGAAAATGATAGAATGAGATCAGGCTAGAGTTGCGTCTACAATTCGTGGGAATAATAAAGCAATATTAAAGACAGTTAAACCACAAGTTATATCCCTAAAAGTCAAAAGAGAGAAGAAATACTAGGGATAAACAACATCATAATGTTGAAGGCTCTACTTGCTATATAGGATTACAAGTTATCCATCTATGGACAAAATACTTTACTTTTTTTTAACTGGGGGGGGGGGGGGGGGGGGGGGGGGGGGGGGGGGGGGGGGGGGGGGGGGGGGGGGGGGGGGGGGGGGGGGGGGGGGGGGGGGGGGGGGGGGGGGGGGGGGGGGGGGGGGGGGGGGGGGGGGGGGGGGGGGGGGGGGGGGGGGGGGGGGGGGGGGGGGGGGGGGGGGGGGGGGGGGGGGGGGGGGGGGGGGGGGGGGGGGGGGGGGGGGGGGGGGGGGGGGGGGGGGGGGGGGGGGGGGGGGGGGGGGGGGGGGGGGGGGGGGGGGGGGGGGGGGGGGGGGGGGGGGGGGGGGGGGGGGGGGGGGGGGGGGGGGGGGGGGGGGGGGGGGGGGGGGGGGGGGAGGGGGGGGAGGGGGGGGGGGGGGGGGGGGGGGGGATGTAGATGGGTTCAGTGATGAAAATAGAATTTCTATGTTTCTTTGCCAAAATTATTAGTCATCTGAAGTTCACGGAGAATTTGGTGGCGTCTTCAAAGAGACTTCTATCTTGTCTTTATGTTCCGTCACAGCAGCTCGAAATTCCTCAACAATAGAGGCATCCTTGAACTTCAAAGCAATTGTTGAAAGTCCATCTTTCCCATCATCAGCACTATTCATACAAGCAAAGGTGACACCTTTTTTATCCATACTTGCGAGCTTCATTTCAGGATAAAGGTTGGCATTCAAAATCAACCTGTAATTTCCTCTGGTTCTCATAACAAGTCTAGCTTTTCCAGTTCCACTTGAAATATTGAGCTTCAGCTCTCCCTTTCCACGCTCCTTCCACCCTCCATTAAGATATTCAAACAGCATAGAGTCAGCTGTAAAGATTGCCTTTTCATGCTCCTCCCCTGTTACAACGGGAACCTCTTGCATGGAAGGAAATCCAGTTCCCTCGCTCTTTTTAACACTAGATGACCCTGAGTAACCGAATAGAGAAGCATTTCCATTAGTGGCAAGACTAACACCGATAATTGACTGGTCGCTTTTTACTCCAAAGAGAGACCCAGAACCAGCACCTGATTCAGAACCAAACCCTAGTGGAGATCCCTCTTTTGAACTAGCTCCAAATGAGAATGTAGTATTGGAGAACCCAGTTCCTGCAAGTCCTGTGAAAGCGTTTTGGCTACTGGAGAGCTGTTGAAACGAGCTAAAAGATGCAGTTTCAGCATCCTTGTCATTTTTTCCATCGCCAACGTGTTTTTCCATTTCAATTTCTGTCTTATTGCCTCCCACTTCTATGCCATCTGCACTCTTCTCCACTACCGTGACCGTCTTAGTGTCATCTTTAATTTTCTCACTTCCCACTGCCTTCTTTTCAGTAGATTCAGGCTTGTTAGGCTCATTAGGCTTATCAACTTTCTCCTTATCAACATTAGCATCAGCGGTTGACTCAAATTTGCTCTCTGGTAGTTTAGAATTTTCATCACTTTCCTTCTCATGATCAGCTTCCTTACTCACATCTGTTTCTTCCTTTTTAATTTCCTCACTTTGATCATTTGAATCTTCTGGTTTCTTGGAAGATGTTGTTCCATTCCCAGCTTCAGTTGTGGTCACGGCAGGAGTTGTACTGGTATTAGCAGGTGGAACCAACTGGATCGCTGCAAAAGGGTTAGAAGAAGGAGTAGTTGTAGTCGATGCTGCTTTACGAACTTTGACAATTCTCCTATTTGCCATCACCTCATCACTTGCTCTCTTGAAAGTTCCATTCTCCTGTTCAGATGACTCATTATCATCATCAAGACCAGGATTATCTCGTGATAGTTCCTTTACAGCAGCCCTTTTCTTTGATGGTTGAAGAGATTCCGCGTCCCCCATCCCAAAATGAAGAACGACACTTGAAGAGTTCCCAAAAAATTGATGACGATTCAAATTTCTGCAGGAAATACTCAGAAGTCTCAGTAACCTGACAAATGAATTCAATCTGCTGTGTGGCATAAAGCAGCCTAGGCCATTGAGAGGGAAGTCACAGTCTAGATAAACCAGGACAAAAAGACAACAGACTGCCCAGAAAAATCTCATCAATCATCAGGAAGGTGGATCTGATGACAGTAGTACTTTGAAATAACTACACGGAAGCTTATACCATGGCAACAAACTATCCCAACAACTAACATACACAACAAACTCATTGAAGAAAACAACCAACTAGTAGTTAGAATGTCAAAAGCTTCATGTCAAGCTTTCAGACCTGCTTTGTAACAGCATCAGAGGTACAAAGGCCAGAACATACAATGGAAAGGTGATACAAGACTGCTGAGTTAAGATACATACAGACACACATGCGAGAGCATTTACTCCCTGTATCCAACCAGGTTATCGATTACCGTTCAAAAATGAGCATGAAAAGTTTTTTATATGTAAAATGAGGATGAGTAGTAGTAAGTATAGAAAATTAAACAATTCCTTTTGTCGTATTCAGAGCCTTTCAGATCGCATGCATGCATAAAACTCTTATCAATATCAAACAGAAACTTGGAAGACATAAGACAGCACTGTAGAAGCAGAACCCAAAGAATTTCTTTATAAGGAAACAAGAAAACAGAAGTGGAGCTCTGAATTTTCTAATTCAAAACCTCTTATTTCTCAACTACTTTACATGAATCAAAACCTTCCTGAAGAATTTCACCAAAAAATTTACTGCAAACACAAGGCAACTGATAAGCTTTAAACTGACAAGTGTCTTGACATAGAGGCGGATCCAAAATTTGATCTTTATGGGTTCAAATTTGGTATTTTACCACAGTTCATTTGATTTTCTAGGTTCAAAATCAATTATTTGTACTCAGTAAGAATTTTTTTTAACAAATATACAGGGTCCGAGAAAAAGCTACTAGGTTTGAATGAACCATAGGACCTTAACATACAACCCACAGAAGGCCAAAGGTAGTGGTGAAAGTACATTCTAAATCCTACGACAAATCTATGCTTTTTCCAACCTCTCCATTTTGTGTATTGGTATTACATTCCTCTTTACAAATATGTAAAGCTAGCAACAGAATTGAGTGATTTCTTCTGTGTACAGGATCACAACATTTTTGGTGAAAAATAGGAGGTCGACTAAATGAATCTTTTGTGGGATCCTACCCTCCCCAAATCCTACTAGTGGGATTACACTTGGTATTTTGTAGGCAGTGTCAGACCAAGAATTTTTCAGCAAACGGATTCTATATATGAAATAGTAAATGCGCCAAGAAGCGAACAGAACAAAGTTTTATCACTCAAAAAATTCAACAATAAGGCATTCTAAGAAATACATGTTTTAATCAGCTGAAAATCAAACGCAGTGACCATTACAACATAAAGAAGTAGCTAACTTGAACAATGAAACAAATCACACCAGATATAACCTACATTTTTATAATTCTTCACTACCGCGGTAACAAAATTCACATCTTCTTCCTCATTTATTCTCTTCCAGGAAAGATTTGGGTCTATCATTATGTGTCACTGAAATAACACTCCTTCCAGTTGAACTAGTTTCAAATAAGAAATCATTACAACTTACATACAAAATATTTCAATCTCAGTTCATTTCCTATATCCATTTCATTGGCCAAACAGTACCTTACCAGAAAACCTTCTCTCACAACAAATTCTGGATTTGTTTTACCGATAGTTATTTTAATCAAGTATAATAAACCATAAGCTAAAAATCGAATTAATTACAGAAAATCCATGAACAAAAGCAAGAGAAGAGAGATCGACGTTACCTGGAAGCAGTCTGATTTCTTCAAGTAGTTTTAGAGAGAAACTTTCTACTGTAATGAAAATGGTAGCGAAGTGTATAAAAACCCTAGACTGAGCTAATGAACAGAATCAGCTTCCTTTTTCTATTTTTTTTTTTGCTTTCCTTATTTATTCTTTTTTGCGCATTTCACTTTTAGAAAGATTAAAATTTAGCTCACGAAGTAGTTATTTATTAATTATCTAAAAACCATCTTTTAAATAAGTTGAATCTTTTAATTAAATTATTTTTGAATTGCAATACATGAATTGTTTTCAGAATATTACTATCAAGTTTGGTACGTGATAGGAAATAAAAACATAGGTTCATAAATTCAAAAGCAAATCGTAAGATATGGTGTATTCTTAAGCAATAAAGCATAGTACTAATATATCTTTTTAATTAGCGATGTTTTGCAAATTCTTTTCATTCTAATAAAGTGAGTGACCTGTCACTAATAACTGATATTATTCTAATGACCAAGCAAGGATCAACTTCTTACTTACTTGTCAAGCGATAGTTTTGCAATACCCACCAACAATGAGCATGAGTAAATGCTTTGATGAAAGTCTTTTATATATTTATGTTCTTTGGTGTACTTGTTGAAGCTTTTCAAATTATGCAGAGATCATACACATTGGAGCTTCAAATTCATTAGTTGCATTTGTAACTACAACTAAACATAACTGAATTTCAAGCTATTACCTTTGATCTGCAAGTGGATTTAAATCAAACTTTGACATCCTAACCATGATAAAAATTACTATTATAACCCTAAAAAGAAAATTGATGAAGTAAAAGAACATGGTGTTTGTTATAGGAAGTCATCTTTCTGCTTGAGATATAATTCCATGGTGTTTGGAATCATAGTATTATCAGTAAGTTCAAGTTTTAGCTTATGTTTAATTGAAATTCGACTTCTAAATCCTTAATATAGTGAAAGTGATTGGGCCAATAAAATGGAAAAAAGAAAATATTAATATCTCAATCTGCTACATAGAGATTGTTACTACCATTGACTGAATACAGTTGGCAGAAAAGGCTCTGGTGAAGGGAACACAGTGAGTTGGAGAATCATAGAGAAATATGAACTCAAAAGCACTTCCGCAGTATCTCCACTTGCATATTTTGTGCAACTGTTTTTACATTCACGATGGATTGAAAGAATTTTGACGGATTAAAGAATGGTATCCCTCATAAAGAATAATAGTGTATAAATCTATGCGTGACTAACTGAGCTGGGACAAATGTTTTCTACAGTGTGCCACCAAAACTCGTTCACCACTCAAAACAGACAGACAGCCAGTCCCTTCATCGTTCGTCCCATTCAGACAACAACTTTGAGAACCTGGAATGAAAAGTTCAAATTTCTGTCAAACGGCCCAAACAGTGCATGTTTTCCCTGATGTGAAGGTAAACAAGGAATTCAGGAATTTGTCAGAATTCTACAACCTGTCAACACGAATTAAGGTGTAAAAAACAAAACTGAAAATAATTATAGCTTAATCTGGCCAAACAAATTGAAGATTTTTCTTCGGTCTAAATGTTCTATAAAGCCAAGGAATTCAAACACTCATTATACATTGTAAGCAGAACTTTTCGAAGATCTGCATTATTGAAGTGTAGTCAAATAATGTAAACTAAAACATTATGCAAGTGAAAGAACTGCAGAACACAATTATTCTATCTTTTTCTGGATAGTACACACAGCGCTTTCAAGAATATTTCTGTATTACAATGTGGTTACACATACGTATGAATAAAAAAATTAACCAAATTCTAGGGGGGGAAACATGGCTTCTTCAGTTTCTTGCATATAGCCCAAGGCAGAACAAGGTTAAATGTACAAGTTCAAATATTCTACAAGGGCACCAGTCAAGCAAATGAAATGATATGCGTGCAAGTGTAGTTAGCACACAAAAGACTTGGTAAATAAGATAAAATTTGAAGCACCCCCAATCAAGAAGACATACAGATAAGAACTGTTTATCAGACAAAGGATGCATAAAATTATGCTTGATGCAGAAAACTCAATTCTCACCATAAGAACGGATTACATACAGCTGGAACCAACTGTCTTCACTGAACCTAGTTATGTGGTGTAAGCACTGCAAAAAGAATAAAAAGGAATGAGAGGTAACTAACAATAAATTGACAACCACAAAAAACAACATACCCAGTGAAATCCCACAAGTGGGGTCTGGGGAGGGTAGAGTGTACGCAGACTTTACCACTACCTCGTGGAGGTAGAAAGGTTATTTCGTAAAGACCCTTGGCTCAAGTTCAGCAACTTCAGGTATAAAGAAGAAGAAAAAAACATTGACGAAAACATAACACAACAGCTAATAAGAGAGGCAGTATAAAGTAACAATAAATTGAACGAAAAAGAAAAGAACAAGCACAAATAGGGACTAATCGAGAAGGAGAAGTGAAATGCCAAGAAACAAATGAATACCAACGTAGTTAACTTCCTAACCTATGCAAGAAACAAATGAATGTCAAATGCTAATCAGCTGAAAAATATTAGCCAGTGCTGGAATTTTCACCCATAGAAGCAGTTCAAGCTAAATGACAGAAATTATCTATGGATTGAGGTACTTTAAAAAGCTTGAAAATACATTAATATCTAGACATGAAAGAAGAGAACAAACTCCAAACTCCACATTTTAGTATTTCATAGGAAAGGCAATATGCCTTCTCAAGGTTGGGTTTGCCAAAATTGCAATTGCTTCAAGCAGTTAAGGTTAAAGAAAAAACAAGGAGGCATAAAAGAAAAAAGAGAAGGATTTGGAATGTATAGGAGCCAAACACAGCAACTAAAAGAAATTCAATTAATCACCAGCTACAAAATTAGGATTTTCACACCGGCCCAACCAATTGCTTTTAGGCTGACGGTTTTCCTTCAGTATTCGTACCCCACTCTTCTTCAGCCTCGTTTCCATTGACGAGTACTGCACTATCAGTAGAGTCAGCATCTACAACAACAGCCTCTTCTTGGCTCTCCTGTTGAGTGCCATCTTGTCCATGTTCTTGCACCTCATCACCATTCTGTTCCACAACCTGGGGAGTTTAAACAAGGAAACAATCAGTTTTAAACATGGCCTTTACCACAGTGATTAGTCGTATAAGCTGCTTGTATGAAGGGTATCAACTACCATCGAGCATAAGGTTGTTGTTAAGATGCTTGAAATACAAACTATTATGCCATACATCCATACCTAATCCCCAGCATTGTATAAACAAAATAATGTAAAATGCTAACTATGTTTTCTACTCCTTTTTTTTAATATATATATATATATATATATATATATATATATATAA
>NW_006239140.1:272000-348400 GCF_000226075.1 Solanum tuberosum | reverse complement strand
TTTTTTTTAATATATATATATATATATATATATATATATATATATATAAATGGACACATAATGGAAAATGAATCCTCATATGAGAAAATAGAAACATGTCCATCTAATACCTCGTGGTCCATTTCTCCATTTTCAAGGGGTTCTTCTTCATCCATTCTCATGTTGCTGAAAGCTTCTACAAGGTTGGAAGTTGGTCTATCAGCATAATTTCCATAATCTGCTGCTGGTGGGTATACACCCCTACATAAAATTAGAAAATAACCTTGATGAAAAATTTTCACAATAAAATTGTGCACAACACTTAGTCTCATAACTGGGAATTAGTCCACACTAGTGTTAAATATGCCCATTCATTAAGCCCTGTTGAATTCATACTCCAGCAATAAGAGGAAAGGAGTACAAATAGAAAAAGAGATGTAAATTTTTTTCAAAGAGAAACAGTGTACAAGCTACAAAAGATCCACACAAAGGGGAATAGTGGTCTATATACACCTTTCCTCTGCGACTCTAGCTTCAACAGCATGTGCAATTTGCCAGTGCTCAAACATGTTGGGATATTCTTCAGGATCAGCCAAAGCTTCTGCTGCTTTCTGGTTAACCTACAGGCCGAAATCATGCAGAAAACTAGGTTCAAAATCTGACAGGAATTCTGAGTGATATGGTTGCAAATAATTCTGCAGACTGTTTCTTACCCATAAAAGACAACCTTTTCTGCAGTTCTCTTACTACTTGCACTCAAGTTCAAATCATTTTTTTAACAAAGAAACTCAAATTCTAATCGTGAAGTTAAAAGGATGTCTGTATCGAATATAGGGTGTTTTCAGGCCACATTGGCCGCTGAGAGAAATTGACAGAAATATTTCATGGCTATTTTCAGGCACATGCAAATGCAAGCAAAAGTTGGAAAAGAGAACACACACGTCAACACCAGCAAATTTGTATGTCTTATCACAGGCATAACAGTACCATCAAAGAGCTCCTAAGTTCCTTTGCACTGTTAACTTAAAGGTCAAAAAGCATGATCCCCGCAACATGAGGCTGAAGCATTGTACTTTATTTCTTTATTTAGTTTTAAAAAGATTAAAACGAAAGTAACATATTTTTTAAAAAAACTGACCAAGAGAATACACAGCTCCTTAAATAGTGGACAATGTAAATCTAATAGCAATCACAAAAATGAATATCACTGACCTTATTAAGGTCCTTCCTCCACATTGCAACTATTTCAGAAACCTTACTTGGAAGGTAAGATCTTGCCATAAATGCAGCCTCAGGTATCCGGTTGCTGCAAAGTAATTGCAATAGAGAATATCATTCCAGAGTTGACAACAATCTGACAAGTGGCAACAAACTGAAGAGGATCTCAAACGACAAAAGTACCTGTCAACCAACAGCTGAACACAATCTTCCATTTTACCCAGGAGGAACAGGCAAAGGAATGCAACATTGTTTCTTCCATGCTCTTTTGCAAGAGATGCTAATTCAGCAATTCCTTCAGCATCTCCTAATGAGGAATAAAGCAGCAGCAAACCACTCAAGTCATTAGCGTATTTCAAACAATCCTCTGCCATCTCCAGCTGCAAAATATAGAACAGCAATATTGATAGAGAATCCAAGTAAAGAACAGTTGGTAGGAGTAAGGTTTGTGTACACCCCACCATCCCCAGACCCCATTTGTGGGATCACACTGGGTATGCTGTTATAATCCAAGTAAAGAGTACTAAGAAGAATGACCAGGAGGCTGCAGAAATCAACTACAAACACCCTTTACCACTGAACTACAAACAGAAACATTCGGTAAACTGTCACAGGCAAAAGGACAACCAACAGAGTTCAGAACCTTAACCATAGATTTTTCCAGCAGCAAAAAAGGTATGGGCCATGAGTTTTCTGCTAAGGAAACTTTCGGAGAGCTGACTTGGAATTTCTGATATATACTAAGGAGCTCAAACACTGACCATTTGTAAAACTCATCAATTTACTTGTTTTTGAAAATTCAAGTGGTTTATGTTCCCCCTGGTAAACATTTGTTTTTTAAAAAAAGGGGCTCAAGTGGCTGTAAGTATCAATTACCATTCCAGCAGACATTGCCAGTTCACCCAACTGCTTCCATTTGGATTCACTCTGTGCTACTACAGCAATTTCCTGCAAACAAGAAGGGGCACATGCCCATACTTAACAACATATGGTTCTTCTGACAGAGACAAGTATAAAGGAAGAGAGGCTGAAGTCAAACCGCACACTTTCGCGAGTTAGTAGCCCTTACCTTTGCAATGTCTAATTTACCCAACTGTATGGCAAGTTCAAATCTGTAGTCAGCGTCTGTTGCAACTTCCAATGCTTCCTCAATCATACCTCGTGATTCCAAGAAACGAGCAACACTACAGGGAATCATTTCATCACAACTTAGAGAACTTGATAATCCCATCATATAAGACAGAAATAAATCCACCACCTCCCAAGGCTTAACTACTAAATACACTATATTAATGCAGATCCCAATAGATCATAGGAAAAATAAGAACATGAATGACTGCATTCAATCACATAGCATAGCAGCAAGAATATCCTTTTATCTAATAAATGCATCCCTTCCAAAAGTCAGGGCTTGTAGCACGTATTAGCACTAAAATTACTACGGCTATCAAAGTAACTTTAGCAGTGTGTGCCACACCCCCAGGATAATAAACAATTTTACATCAATACAACAACTGTGTTCACAAACTAGATGGGATGGGCTATATGAAACCTCAAAATCCATTTCATACCATTTGGACACATTTCACTCCAATACTCAATAATGTGTCTTAAGAAAACAATTTACATCATAGACTACACTAAAATGATGTTTGTATTTTTTAACTGCCATTTTGTCACATTTTGCAACTGTGTTCGAAGACGAAGGAAAAATCGCAATCAAACACAATTCATTAATCATATTCACAGAAAAAAACATATTACAAGAAGAATAGAGATGTACCTGTTATGGTGATCCTTAGGAATTGATGGTAAGACCGCATTAGCTCTGTCCCAGTCACCACGCATCACAAGTGTCTTGTACTCTATCAAGCTGAGCAGAAGAGTATATCCCACGACACTGTAATGAAAAGAATATGGGTCATCATAGAAGAATCATACTTGAAATAATTTTTCTAGTTCCTGTGTGAGAAGCTGTCATGAGCCTACTCACTTGAACTCTTTGTCAATCAGGAAAACTCTACTTTGATTAGCGAGATATCCCAGCAGGTACATGGGTCGGTCTAAGTGAAACATTGTGGTCACCTAAAGATCGTAAGAAACACTGTTACTCACCTTAATGAGATGAGACATACTGAAAACAAAGAGGTCCATAAAACTGCATGAATGACTTTTCATACCTCGCCGCCTACACAGTAATTCAGTCTCGAAGAAGAATTGTTGTAAATGAAACAATCTCCGACCCAAATTCCAGTTCTGACACGTTCATTTATTTCATAAAGAAGTTCAAAAGCATCTTCAACACCTTGGTCATCTACAGATCTTCCACTATCTAAATGTGCAGAAACAACATCGCGCTGCAGGTTTAACAAAAGGACAATCATAACACAATAGCTTGCAAAGAAAAGATATAGTAGTAGTTTAAAAATCTGAGAAAGAGAGCTCTCACATTATACTTCAGTATGTAGAATGAAGTATCACTAGCAATAGCCACCAGATCACCACTGTCAGCCCAGTAGAGGTTCTGAAGTAGTTGAAGCAAAAAAAAAACAAATGATATTGTAACAACCATCAAAAGAGTAAAGGACCAACATAGCACTTATGGAAGTCAAGCTTATATATCTTACTTTGACATTAACATCAATCCGTCGTATCAACCTGCACTCAATCCAATCGTAGAAGCAAATGAAATCATTTGAGCACATTGCCAATAAGGTACCCCCATAGATGTGCTCAGCAGAGAAAGTAGGGCGAATACTCTTTTTTTCCTGGAGATATCAGCATATTCACTTCAATCCAGGTGAACAAAAGAAACTACAACACAATGCACCCTTCAGCTTCAAGACGAAGAGAAGCTAAATGCATTAAAGAACTACAACTTACTGCATGCACATGAACCCAAATTTACTTGTCAGGCCTCTACGAAGCAACAAATTAAGGGTACGAAATAGGAGAGAGAGAAAAGGAGATTGAGTAAGAGGGGATAACATCTAATAGTGGGGTCCATTATTTAAAGTAACATCATTAGATTAAATAACACATAATCTGAAGCATAACACAAAAGTAATCCAAATTTGGGAGGGAGGCAGTTGTGAGGACATTCATGAAACCTGGAAATTTTTGCTGAAAATCTTAATCTTTGAAGTACTTTCTCTGATAGCATACTCTCCATCAGACGACCAAACAAATTCCAGAGCTGAGCCAAATGACCTATTTCTCCAGGCCAGAGCAGTATATATGATATACTCACCGTCTCCACAAACAACGACAAACCTTCCATTTGGGTTATGCTTTAAGCTCTGTGAAGGAGGAGAAAAAGAATCAGATCAACAGTAAGTGGCATCTAAGTAATTACATCCTTTAACCCTAAGAGGGAAACTAGTATATTCCAAGCACAACCTCAAACTATGAGAAGATGACTAAAGAACCAATAAAATGACACATCTTTAAGGACATAAGGAAAGCAAAGAAGCAGGTACATAAGTCATATCTTCTGGGATAAGCATCACTACTACAAAATGGCTTCCCATGGAAGTCTGAAGAGAGAAACTGTACAAAACGAAAACCAGAAATCAGATTAAGGGAGGATTGGTTTCAAATCTATGGATTGCTATTTTAACGAAAATAGCAAGTCTTTTACTAGAAAGAGGATACAGTTTATGCAACCCAAACAGGATAACCTTACATGAATAACAATTGAAGTATTGAATTATGGAACCAGATCCAATTCACAGTTGCAAAGCAGGTGATACAAGATTATACAAAATGCCAGGTATTAGCTGTGAATCTGACTCACTTGTGGGTATAGGTCACAAGTTCCCAATTCCTTGACTGCCAAAGGCAATCTTTCTCCATCAGTAACCTGATATAAAGCAAATTATTCATAAAACAATATCCAGCAGTAATTGAGGAGGTGACAGGAAAACAATATTCTGTAATTTGAATCAGGCGAGCAGACTTGAAGGAAATTGATGCCATACCTCATAATCCGCACCCACACTCTTGATGTTAATAGTTTGAACCTCATTGTGCTTAGCCCATATGACTTTTCCACTATTATCCATGCTAGCAACAGGTACCTCTCGACCAAGTTTTACCATAATGGTTCCCTCATCGTAACCAATTACAACCCTATACATTTAATACATACATTAATTATAACTGCAGCTAGCTGAACAAATGCAAATACAAAGAAAAAGATGAAAATCATGATCTACTCCTTAGCTCTTTAATATTTCCTAGTTTCAAAATTTTTATTTTTGTAAGCTCACGATTCAATTAACATTGGCTATTCCCTCTTTCCTCGTTCAAATATAAAAAGAAAAGAAAGAACTGAAAATCAAAGTAAATATGGATATCGTTAGACTTCCAAGCAGATAAAAAATACAGCTATAAATTAATTATAGAAACTCACCTTCTTGAACCTTTCATGTAACCAATAGCCCAAACTCTTTCAAGGCCATAATTCAACGTGTTCTCGAGTCTGCGCGAAATAATTATTTAAAAAAAAAAGAAGATTAAGAAATGAAACAAGAGTTATGAGAGGATACAATCACTCAGAAGTCAGAACCAGAGGAGTGCTTACAAAAGTGAAGGAAAAATTCATCAGTTTATCTTAGGCAAAATAATAGAAATGCATCAGTTTTCAAAAGAGATAATTCAAAACTTTGTCAGGTTTACAAGAAAATGCAAATCAACAAAAAGATAAACAATTAAAACCCAAGCACCTAGAAAAGAACACAAGAAATCAGAACCAGAAGGTTGTATAAAAAATTAATGAAAAATCATTTTGAAAAGGTAAAGTCACCAATAGATGAGATGCATTGCTTTAAGTGGTAGATGGAGAATTTCATCTTCTCGTTAGGTAAAATTCTAGAAACACGTCAGTTTTCAAGGTTTAATTGATTAGTTTAATCTCAGAGTGAAAAATAAGAAGAAAATTAGCACTGCAGCTAATAGCGTAGAGTGTTTTAACTATGTTAACATGTTAGTCAATTGATATAGATACAGGAAACATAATTCATCTTTAGTAAACAGCAATGCAAAAGAGGATATCAAAACGTTGTTATCGATCTACTCAAATTCTTAAAAAGAATATTCCATGCTGAAAACAAGAGAGGTGTCAATTTCAGCAGCATGTATGTGCGTGCGATATTCATGGAACCTAACTAAGTTGCTCGGACTTGGGTGCGGGTGTCCGATCCGGGTGCGGATCTAGATGTCGGATCCTTCATGATCTAATTTTTAAGATTCGGGGATATGGATCCATGTATGGAACGGGTGCGGGGATTCACCTAAAAATAATTAAAATATCTAAAAAGAAAGTTATAAAACCTAAATTATGATATATTTGTGGAGAACTTGATGAGAATCCTAGAAGGAGATTAAAGGATAAGGAGTGACATAGAAATTTCTATATAAAAGGTATTCCATTTTCTTTATTAGCTTTTGTATTGATTATAGAAATCATTAAAATTGTCCACACTTTCCCATCGATTTTGGTCAAAGTATGGTCAAAGTACCCGAAATTGGTTGACCAAATCAGACACGGATCCCACACCCACACCCATGTCGTGTCGACACGGGTGCGGCACCAAAAGTGAAGAGTCCGAGCAACTTAGCAACCTAATGCAAGATACATTCATCTAAGCAATGCCCCCACCCCCACCCCCCCACTCCCAGCCCAAAACACACACACACACACACACACAAATTCGGTAATTTGTGTTACATAATCTGTAGCAAAGAATTTCTTTTTGGAAAAAAAAGACAAAATTCCATAACAAATTAGAAAGGGAAAATGGACATACAATTTGGACTAAGGTAGTAGGGCGTGCATATCTTTCCATTTTCTTTTGATCCATTATCTTTCCTTGTATAAGGGGGGAGTAGTGCATATGTTTCAACAAAAACTGTATCTCTACAAAGGTGACACAGCTTGAAAGATAAAAATAAATATGTGCTGATTTATCCACCAATAGCATTACATAGGTCATCACTGTGATTCAATCAAAGAATATTTTTTTTTGATGAAGTGAATTGTTTCATTACCAGCATCAAGAAGATGCAAAGAGTACAAAAGAGATATGCTAGCTGCATTACATGATAAAAGTTGAGACCCAACCAAAGAATTCACATAGGTCATCATTGTAATTCAGTCAAATAATTCATATAAGCTACATGGCCGGTTCCACTGATTCATGCAACTCCAAACGATAGAAAGAAGTGGTTCCCTTTACAGATTACAACTAAATATGTCCATATTCATCCGCATAATCGCTGTCTTTAAAGTTACAGAAACTATATGTCCGACAATGTATTGAAACACAAGAAGTTGTGTCAAAAAATGAACGCCATGTCTAATAGTAATAGAACCTTGAAATAAGCTAAAATAATTAAATGATACTGAGTATTACCTGTAAGTAGTTGCATGCCAAATACGAACAGTACCATCTTCAGACCCCGTCATTATAATAGGAAGATCTGGATGAAAACATACAGCAGAAACATTGTGTGTGTGACCTTCAAGAGTCTGGACACAACTTCTTGTCTGATAGTCCCAGACCTGTTTCGTGATTCCAGAGCATATAACTCAGGTTCTATACAGGTGCAGTCAACAACAGAACATGGGAATAGGTTATTAGTAGCAAACCTTAGCAGTGTGATCATCAGAACCAGTAATTAGAAAAGGTTTATCACCACCAGTGAAATAATCAACACAATTAACCCCTTTCAGATGGGCATCCAGTGTAAAGTTAGGGTCAGGAGAGCCAAGGTTCCAAATCTACAAGTCAACCATTAACAGCCCCAATGTTACATAGGTGAACGACAAATATGATGTTATTTAGAAATTTATCATAGGAGGGAGGGGACGATAGGAAAGATTAAAAAAATTACCTTTATAGTCCGATCAAGAGATGCACTAGCAAAAGTATTGGTGTCTTTTGGATTAAATGTGACCTGCATCACATAATGGGAATGACCCTCAAAAATTTGAGTGCATACCCATCCCTTCTCCCAATCCCAGAGCTTTATAAGCATGTCATCAGATGATGACAGCACATATGGTAGTGTAGGATGAACAGCCACACACCTAATATAATCTGTGTGTGCCTCAAATACTTTGACCTTATCCATGGTATTATAATTGTATACACGAATAAACATGTCATCGGAACCAGCAACAATCCACTGTTTGCGTGCTATAAATTTCGCTGATCTTACTGCAAAGAAAAATTAAGGTGTTAAAAGGTACTGCAACCCTTTGTTAAAGCAGAAAGTTTCTTATGCACCCCCTGACCAACCAAAAATACCACTTTCATTCAATTAACGGACCTGGTAATTCAGTAACTTCAAAAGATTGTGCCATTGTCTGCATTAAAAATGAATGACGCATCAGCATTCTATAAATAATGTCATTACAATGTAACTTCTCTTCTATTAGGGGCATGCTGATACAGTTGCTTTTTCATACTAAGCTAAGAAGTATACATTTGCACACAAAGTGAAAAGAGTTATGTCTCATATGTATCAATGGTAGCTAATAGGTAAAGATACTATGAATACTGAACATACTTGGAACTACAGTAATTAGAGGATATCAATGGTGGAGAAATAATTTTAGGGGCAGTTCGGATTTCTGGGTACCAATTTTACTGATCTAACTTGGAGATGTTATCCCAAAGGTCAGGTGAGAGGAAAAGGTATGCGATACGAAAATGGAATACATACCTACATACAGGGCAAATCAAATTATGAGCTCAATAGTAATATCAGCTTTTCAAACAACCACTAACCAACAATTCTGGGAGCTACAACTATCAGCTTGTCTTTAAGTACAAATTGCTGGAAGTTCGCATAGTATCATCTTCGCACAGTCAGAACTAAAGCTACCAGCAAACATCGAAGGCTGCTTTGTGAGCATTACTAAGCACTCATTGAAAATCAACACCAATTCATCTTTGCATGGCCAGAGTTGCAACTACCATGCAAGTGCTTCTAATTGCCCGCCCACCCCCTAACTCCCTTTCTCTAAATTGTTAAAGATTCCTCAGAAGGATTTTCTAAAATGTTAAGATCAACGTATGACCATTATTCCAAGACCATAATAGCTGCTCCGTCCTTTTCATGTAATGTTCTTCCTTAGTTTGGGATTATGCTTACTTTTACAAGTAACTTTATCATGTATAACTTTCACAAGATTCAAGAATCCAACTTTAAAAAGAAGCAGCACAAGTTTGGATGTAATTTCCTATACCTGGGTCTGGTAGTTCCAAATGCAAATGGTCCCTGAATATAAACTTGTCAATATCCTGTGAACGAGAATAGAAAGAATGAGCCACAAGAACTATCATTTAGGTAAATGACATTATCGTTTCTACTATACCAGGCCCCCCATTCCCAAGAGAAACACAAACTTTGTAATTCAAAATTTTGCAAAGAGTTTGTTACTCCAAAACTTCATCATATAAAAATGTCACTCCAACAAACAACATTAGAGACTACAGAGCTAGCATAAACATCAAAACTGGAAAAAAAAAAAAAGGAAGTTACTATTTGTTTAGTAAATATGAGTTTCATTACCATGGCTCCGTAGGATGTAGATCCACGGCCTTTACCCTTTCTGATCTTTGAGCAAGTTTCCTCTGATCAAAGTACCACAGTCGGCATTAGTACGTATTGGCAATACAAAAATAAAAAACTATTTAATCCACCATTAATATTTTGAATACTGAAAAAGTATAGTACCTTAATCTCCAATCTTAGAGGCTGTGCCATCGCCAATGCAAAAAAAAACACAAAAAGGAAATGAAACTAAGTTAGTAAACAACAAATTATCAGATCTCAACTAATTCTCAGAACCGACATTGAATTTTTCCAATCCTCAACAGAGTGATCCGTTACCACCATTAAATCGAATTAGATTTGAATCAGATCTAAGTTTTAACGTAATGCGAACGCATTAACAACATACTGAAACTAATGGACGTACCATTTTCACCGACGAATGCGAATTCTATTGGAAAAAGGCAATAAATCAGAGATTTGAGTGTGAAGAATCCTAAAGATCCACCAGCTGCTCAGCTGCAGAAATCTTCCAATTCGAATTGCTCGCTAAGTGGCAAAGTGCCGGAGAGAGATCGAAAAAGAGAGAAAATGAGTAGAGGTTTTGCTAATGGCAGCGAGCAACCTCTGTAATAATAAGAAGAAAGAAAATGGGACGAACGGTAGAGGAGATCATACGATGATGATGCTTTGAACTGAAGTCACAATACATTGACAAAATTATTTTACTTATTTATATGAAAGATAAATTAATATTATTAGTTTATTGCTCCTAAAGAAAATTTGGTACGTAATTTGATTTGGGTAATACATTACACAATTATTGTTTTTTATGTATACGTATATTTTAATTAGCTATGGTTATCTTTATTTACTTGTTTTCGATTTCATATATGTATACTCGATGTAATTTCATAAAAAATGTAAAGATAAAATATATACATATTTTGTTTTTATTGTAGACTATTTTTGATAAAAAAATTATTTTACTTTTAATATAAATATAATTATATTCTTTTAATCAAAATAGTGATGACTCCAATGAGAAATTTTTAGTTATGACCTTTACATTCAAATCAATATACATTACAATAAATAAAGGATTTTATGGTAATTATTTAGCGATAGTACTATTCTACATAAATGTTGCTTAAGATTTTTGCGACTATGAATTCTTTAACTCGATTACCACAAAATATTATGGGAATAAATATCATCACTAAAAAAATATTTTATCACTAAATGTATTATTTTTTTTGTATTGATACAATCCATGTGAACAAAAAAAATCATTTGCTTGGCTTTATAATGTTACTTACTTGGTACTGTATAATTTATTTATTATGCAAAGATAAATATCTAGTATAATGACTTGTTTTTTTTTTAACTGTATACTTTATTCGTTCACTTTTACTTGTCAAATTTATAACTGACACACTCATTAAAAAAATAATTGATATGATCATCTTTTACCCACTGTCACTTTATTAGGGGCGAAGTTACGGTGGTGTCAGGATGTCTAGCTGGACACCTTTCATTGAAAAATACATACTATATATAAGTTAAATCTTACTTTATATATATATATATATAGTATTTTGAACGCCCTCAAAATTGATGGAGACCTATAGCACAATAACAAGGGTATCCACGAAACTTACATGGTGCCCAAATTTGATTCCTTGCACGCGTATTTTTTATTATTATTATTATGGTCTGCTTCAAATCTGTTAGATATTTTTTAAAAACACATCTTCAATGTGAAGTGAGCAGTAGGCAGTAGCTCAATGATAATTGTGTGCAGAAGTATGCAGAGCATGCAAGATTGAATTCATATGGAGTTATTTACTATCATAAGGTTGGACACTCTTCATAAAAAAAAATCGGAATACATGTCACTCTATTAGGCGAAAATAAAAAATAAAATATACAGCCGATGGCAATTCCTATTGTTTTCTATTTATTTTGACAGAATCGTTATAGTACCAAGATGACCGCATAGCGCAGTGGATTAGCGCGTTTGACTTCGGATCAAAAGGTCGTGGGTTCGACTCCCACTGTGGTCGGATGTGTTTTTTTACAATGAAAAATGTTTTCTGAGGCTGCAGTGCTTCATAAAATTTACACATAAATAATGGTACAGTTACATGAAATTACAATGCGGTAGATTAATTTGATATTTTAAACAAAATATTTAGATATTTAAAAATTATACAAAAATACTATAAATTGCAATTCAGATAGAAATAAATCAGATGGATCTTAATTCTTAAATTGGTTTTAATATTCCACATAACTTGGATCTAATTATACCAAGGCAACAAAATGACCATTTGGTTGTATAGCGCTCAATTCTCACCTCTCTATCAATGTTTGTACTTTCGAAATATTCACTATTAAAAGAAAAGGTCAAAATTGATCCGACTTAAGTTTGTAATTCAAAAAAAGTTTGATCGGAAAATTAAACCAACCTTGGAAGGATGTTTTTCCACTTAATCTCAATTCTCAATTATGCCTTCACGTTCAATATTGAACACTAGAAATCTTGAATTGACACATAAGCTCCATTATATATCAATACATAAAAAAAATTGAAAAATACATTCTTTTTTATTCAAATTGCAAAAGCATAAGAGATCTAACACCAAAAGCGAGCAAATCAATTTAGTAACAAAAAAGCTTAGAAAGTAATCGAATTCCTCCAAAAAAAAAAAAAAAACATCTAAAAAAGGATTGTAAGGAGTCACACAAGGAATAATAAATAATAATATCATCACTTGACAGACAATCATACAACAATGTAGAAGGACAATCAATCACTAATCACTCACTAAGAACCTTCAAACGATAAGACGAAAATGCCAAAAGTGATGACATGAACGAAGTCGTTACTTCAGCACCGTCATTCTCAATTTTTAAAGAGATGCAATTTGTGTAATTTGACAAAACTTCGAAGTAATTTAATTTTGTGTTTTGTTTTTCAGTATTAAATCACAATAATAATAATATAATTTTCAAAATATATTCCAACGTTTGTCTACATTAATCACAATAAGATATCTGAAAACTTATGTGGAACATGATTTCTTCATTTGTTAAGCTAGCTAAATCGGAATAATAATTATAGATTTTCAGGAAAGTTTTTAATACTTTTATTCTATAACTTTGTATGATTCAAACATAGTCTGATACTCAGGGGTGGACCTACAGTGGTTCAAGTGGGTTCATATGAACCCACTTGGTTGAAAAATAACACGGTATATATATGTATACTTAATCAGTTTTTAAAATTTTATATGTATATATTAAATTTTGAACCCACTAACACAAGTCTGAAGCTTAGCCGAGTGGTTGAAGGGTTTCAATTTTCCCAGCCAACCTGGGATCGAATCCCCATTGGCACATTTTAGTTTTAATTCGTTTTTTTTATATATAAAACGTTCACACACAGTTTTGTCATCTATGTAGGTGTAACTTTTGTCCTTTTAGTTACTTAGAAACTATAAAAAGTAGAATAACTTTTTACTTTTACAATTAAAAGTCCAATAGTCAACAACTTTTGTCCTTTTTGTTTTTAATTTTTTTATAAAAAAAAAACTCAATCAAAAAGGCACTAATCCCTATTATTCTCAATTCTAAAAACCCTTTTGTCTTCTTCTTTGTTGAAATCTTCTTGAACCTTTCTTACTTTTTCCCCCAAAATTTTGAGCATATTTTTTTATTGAAGAAAAAAAACTCTCTCCGTCTCTCAAATCTCGCATCAATAGTCAATATCCATCAAGTATGTTTTTTCGCTCTTGATTCTAGTCTTTATATATACATATATGATTATTGTGGTTATTTTTTATTTCTTCAACTAAAAAATCCCTTATCATTCTAAAATCAACAAAAAATTACAAATAATATTAGGTATATTTCTATGTATTCGATTATGTAAATTAAGGTTATAATTATTTTGTTTAATATTTTGTTTTTATTTGTTAAAATGTTGAATGAAGAGAAATCATTCATAATATTCTTTATCTTCTTAGTTTATATTGAAGCCTAGTTTTTCGTCCATCTTATTATTTACCGTCTCATTCATAAGTCAATATAATTTTTTTTCAAGTGTATTAACATTGTTTAGTATAGTCAGATATGTATGCTGTTAGCCTCATAAAAATTACAAATAATATTAGGTATATTTTTATATCTTGAACCCACTTCGTGAAAATCCTGGGTCCGCCACTGCTGATACTACTAATAATTATGCAATTTGTATATTATGTACTTATTGATATGGGTATATGCACAAAGCGCATACCTGTTAGAATGAATGCGGCCAATCAGTGAAATGAATGCGGCCAATCAGTGATCACTGGATCAGGTCCTCCGACAGAATAATAGTGCGAAAAATAAATAACTCAAAGTAAATCAAGCACAAGGATTTTACGTGAAAACCTCGTTTCTCAAGGGCAATGAAAACCATGACCTGTACTCACATGGTTTCAACCCAAACTTCATTCACTCAAACAGAGCAAAGTTTCAGATTACAAACTCTTGCAACCTAAGAATTAACTCTTAATCCCTTCCCCTTTACTGTAACTCTACTACAAAGGAAAACAAAGCAATAACTCTATTGCCCACTAAACCAACTCTAGTTGATCTAGACTTCAAGAACCCAACAAGGCTAACTCTAGCCACCAACTTCGATTTCGACGATAGGAGCATAAACAAGCAGCAACCCTGCTGCGCCACACATTAACTAATTCTAGTTGACACTCCTAGGCAACTCTACCCAAGAAAACATCAAAACAATGATGTAAAAGGCTTGACTAAATCGTAGATGATTTTACTAACTAACTCTAGTTAATACGACTCAAACTAAAGACTTATACAAGTAACCGATCTACTATCCTTTATAACTTAGGAGTAGATTTACAATATAAGAACATAAGACACAAAACTCAAAATACAACGACGAAACTTCAGCACTCCATCAGGTCCTTTGTTGAGTATGAGCAGTGTTCTTCCTTGAAGATGACTTCTTCTTTTTGAGCTTATGAATTTTCAGAAATTCAAAACTTTGTTTGCCAAATCTTAAGTTTGTGTTTAGAGAAGAGAGTATTGTCAAATGGACACAAACCCTTCGGACAAGACCATTGGCTGAGAATTTGCTACTTTGAAAAGTCGTGCACCAACCATGTCATATGCGACAGCTGTCTTTTGACTTTTTCATGTACGCAGTTTGTCCTCGACCAGGTCTCTTGTTAGATCTGAAAATTTGTTAAATCATCAAAACTTCAAATCAGCTTAAAATAACAATACCCTAACACTAGTACGTTCATACATATATATTGCGATGTGATGTTATAAACTCAGCATATAGTGTTTGTGCATGTAGTAGCTGTACGAATTTAGCACTTGTTATTAGGGAAAAGGGTCAAAAATACCCCCCCAACTTTGGTTTATTGTTTGACTTTACCCTCGCCGTTAAAATGAAGTTAATTTTACCCCTCCCGTTACTAATTTCACCAAAATTACCCCTCATTTAGACGGAATCCCCAAAATTGATCCAAAATTGACCCCAATTACCCGGATTTTTTTAAAAAAAACCTATTCCCTATTTTTTAACCCAATGACCCGACCCCCTCTAGGATAACCCGGTACCAATTAACCCAATTACCCATTTTCATTTACCCATACCCTCTCTTTAAGATAATCTCATTTTCTCCCAAATTTACCCATTAACTTCTTCTCTCTTTTCTACAGCGATCTTGCAGCCAAAATAATCTTTTATCAGCTGGCTACCAACTGATGCACTTTTCCTTTTCAATATAATCCATGAGGGAGTAACTATTTTCCATTCCAAAAGCATTTTTGGTTCTCTTTCGGAGAAGAATTTGATTTAGGACTATCTAACATAGATCTGTTTGGCAAGGTCATCACCCACTGCACTACTGACATCTTTCTTTTTACTTTAACAGGTTCATTCAATGAGCTCGTCGTTTGTAAAAGTGGCCAACCAAGAGTAGTAGCAGCAACAACACAATCTTCGGTAGGAAGAGAAACTGAACCTAGTGAAAGAGAACCTTTCTTGTGTTTTCCTCTTTTATGTTTTGTATACCCTTTGTCCATCTCTCCAAAGTTCTAGTCACTTCACAACTGAACCTTCCAAATTCCGATATCTCAGATTTACCAAATTCAGACTCGCAATCCTTTAAAGTAGAAATTCTTTCTAGATAAAGACTTGGTTTTGGATCACTAAAAGAACCTGTCATCAAGAACAGAACAAATTCAATTTTCTTATGTAAATAATTTATTTTTAGCTCAAATGTGCAAGCAATCTTGAAGTATCATCAAACCTTTGAGTTGGGAAGTAGAGGTTCTTCTAAACAAAACTTTTCCATTGTCAATTGCCATAACTTCAGTAGTGGTTTTAGCAATTGAGGTCCAGCCCCTATACAAGTCCGCTTTCAAATATAATTAGCAAGATATATATGAATCGAAAATACAATAATGGGTAAATTTTGGGAGAAAATGAGATTATCTAAAGAGAGGGCATGGGTAAATGAAAATGGGTACGTAATTGGGTTAATTGGTACCGGGTTATTCTAGAGGGGGTCGGGTCATTGGGTTAAAAATAGGGTAATAGGGTTTTTTTTTTTTAAAAAATCCCGGGTAATTGGGTCAATTTGGATCAATTTTGGGGATTCCGTCTAAATGAGGGGTAATTTTGGTGAAATTAGTAACGAGAGGGGTAAAATTAACTTCATTTTTAACGGCGAGGGTAAAGTCAAACAATAAAACCAAAGTTGGGGGGTATTTTTGACCCTTTTCCCCTTGTTATTATTCAACCCTAGTGTAATACCAAGGGTACAATTCACTGTTTCATAAACGGCCTTTCCGGTTCAGCAAAGATTGGTGCTCTTTAAATTTTCTAAGTCCCATTACTCTGAAATGAACATACATCAAAATAATTCTCATCATTTTTCAACATTATGATACATTGTATATTGACAAATGATAAAAACAAAGTCTTTGACATCAAACAATATTAATAATCATGCCCAAATAGTAAAGTACCCCATGAATCATCATGTCTTATTACCCCTTCATGAATTGCTAAGGTTTTTTAGAAAATTTTCTTAATATTGGATATGATCAAAAGACGTTACTCATGAGTCCGTCTGGCTCCACGTTCTCACATTTTTTGCTCTTTTGGTAACTCGAATTCACAATTTTAGAGTTAAAAGTTGAGAGTGATTATCACCTGAGCAACCTGTCTAGCTCGACACACGTATGCTTATAGTCACTTCGTTGGGACGAATCTTTATAGGTAGAAAGGGAATGGTATTAAATACTAGCAATTGGGTATGGTAGTAGAAGTTCATTTGTCAACGATGACAGCAAGATTCATTCTGCGGCTCTGCCTACCAGGCTTAATTTATTAATTTGGGCTCTACCTTCTTAAATCAATACCCATCCCATCCAAATTCCAATCCACCAGAATTTAAAGAAAACCGATTAATAATTCACTTCGGAATTTAATATTAATTGAATGCATTGACTCGTGAAGTAATGATTGAATCACCCGTCTTTATGAATTCAGGATTCTCATCCTCTTTAAGTTTTTCAGTTCTAAATTAATAATTTGTATATATTCAATGAATTTCTTTAAAAGAAAAAATGTGTATTGTACTCTAGCTCTACCCTTGTTTTCATATGACTATCCATTAAAGGAAGGTTGTTTCGTAACAGATAATCTTAGATGCTAATTTACTATAGATCTGAATGGTGTAATCGAAGAAATACCAAACATATCTCAACTATTGTGTCTCCCAGACTAGCTAATGGAAATAGACTGTCAAATCATGTTACTTCTTTTGCACTGATTTGTACCCAACCACTTCAATTTTTTTGTTTACAATGGAATAATCAACTACCCGCAATTATCGATTGAAACTTAAACAACTAAACCATAGTATAAATATACAATTTTATAAAGCACAACCAATTGGTAAAATAAGTTGAAAAGGAAGAAAAGAAGCTCATGAAGATTCTGATTGCCGTTACTGGTTAGTACCTGCTACGTCAATTTAGATAAAAGTCAAGATAATGTAAAAGATCTCATAGCTAATTCAGAAAAAAAGTGTGAAACTCGTAAAAAGCATCTATCTTTGCTTGTGAATGAAAAAGTTAATAAGACAAGATAAACAAGAAACGGAGCATCAACAGTCTACACATATCAATTTTTATCATTAACAACAGATAACAGATGAATTACAGTTTAGTAATTTGTATGATAACAATGACAACAAATTTTACCCTGTTTTCCTCCATTGTATTTTTTTTTGACTCGAGAGTCTATCGAAAACACAGTCAGTCTGCATACATTCTATACTCTCCAGATCTCAGTTGTGGTACGACAGTGAGTATGTTATTATTGTTTTCTCCATTAGTCCAGTAATTCGTCATGGGTGAAAATCCTGGAGGGAACAGCAAATCGAGCTGAGAAGGAACGAGAAAGTTCATCAACATCGGTCGAAATTGAACCTTGATCGAAATTCTGCAAATAATAATGAGGATCATATGAAAACCGCATTGAATTTGAACAATCGTAAATCCGCTTCTTCTCTTTCTTCATCTTCCTCCATATCAGTCTCCAGATGGGCGTTCTGCTTGATCTGTTCGCCGGCAACTTATAGGATACCAAACGGTTGTATTCTCTACCGGAGTAACACCGCCTCCAGCAGAAGTTTCCGTCGTCGGAATCACACCATGCTCCGGCATCCATTAGAGTAGACAGAACAGTTTGTGTGTGATCTGAAAGCTTTTTACTTTTGTTACAGTTTTGGAAGCTAAAGTATAAATGCATGAGGGAAACAGAGTGGGACTATACTGCATATATATATATATAAACGAAAAATTTTATGGTGGTTGAGGGGTAAGTATGAGGTGGCATACGAGAGTTAGAGTTGTGTGAGGCTCCTTTCATAATTTGACAAATGGATTCTTGGGTCCCATTTTTAGAAAAAATGGGCCAAAGTTCTTTCTCTCTCTTACTTTTTAACTTTTTCCTATTATTCTAACTTTTTTGACTTTCTTTGTTTTTTTACCATTTATTTCAAATTTTGCTTATTTTTTTTATCTTCAAATAATTTTGAAAGTATGAAATTTTAGCCAAACTCATCATACGCCTAACATTTAGTATTATTTTCCTATACTATATTAATTATCTAAATTACTAAAAATAATTATTAAAATTATATATCAATTAACAAAAAGTAAACTATACTTTTTTTTATTTTCATTACCCTAACCATTAATTCTTTTTGAAAGTATAAATAAAATTTATAAAATTGCAAAAATAAAATAAATATAAAGGTAAATTAATAAATTATCATTTTATTAATAATTTCTTAAAGAATGTATTAAAAAGTAAAATAACTAGTACGAAAAATAAAAGGAGTATAAAATTATTATTTTTTCTTCTCAATAATTTCATATTTTTTTAATTTTGTAAACATTAAATGTATCAAATATTCTCTAACAAGAAAATATAACATAAAGACCATTAATAATCTTGATGAATACTTACATAAGTTTTGTTACTATATATTTTCATGTAACCCAAAATCGAAAATCATCCATAAACTCCTATATATACTCACTCAATTATATGATAATATATTTATTCTTGAAATTCAAGCTCTGTGAAATTTAATTATTTTAAAATTATTATTTTATTATTATTTTAACATGATAAGAATTACAACTTATAGTGTTTGTTCAAAAATATAACCTTCTCACTATGTTGCAATTCAACCAAAAAAAATATTATTAGTTGCAATTCCTATCATATTAATATAATAAAGAAATATTTTATAGTTTGAATTTCAAGAGCAAAAAATAATAAATTAACAGAGAGAGTAAACTGGAAAAAAAAATCAATTAATTATATTTTGATTTTGTTGATTTACAAGTAGTTTTAAATAACTATTTATATTTGTCCTTGAAATAATACAATTGATTTTGTATGACATTTAGAACACAAATCTTAATTTAGCTTTTATAAAATACGTAATTATTTGACTTTAAATTTGCATTAATATTAATATATTTATTTATATTTGATTTTTAACAAATGAATATTATGAATTATCAAAATAATAAAAAAAATGAATTACTAATTTTAGGACATTACAATTGTTTATTGAAGAATTGGAGAAATAATGCGAAAAAGAGATAATGAAATATTAATTTTAGGATATTATTATTTTTATTGTGTAATGAAATATATTTAAATTTTAAAAAAAATTTAACAAAGTACTCCGTACTCTACATGGAGGGGTAAATAAAAGGTGGAGTGGAGGAATGGGAAGAGAAATGAAAAAAAAAAGTTATAAAGAAATGAGATTCATAAATTTTTATCTATTAAAATAATCTCTCATACAACTATTACATGGTGTGCCTCAACCACCATAAAATTTTTCTATATAAACGGCATGATGTGTACGATTTTTTTTACCAAAGTAAGTCATTATTAAAATTAATTCACCAAAATAATACGTTTTTTTTGAAATTTTACAAAACTAGTATAAACATAGTTCACAGTAACATTTTAGGTTATATTTTATTCAAAAAAATTCAATAACAAAAAGACAAAAGCTGACAGATTAAACAAACATAAAACGTTATTGTCAATAACGTTTTATAATTCGTTATTCTGAGGCACATTTTATAGCTAAAACATGACTTAGAGTAACGTTTCTCTGGAATGACTGAAAATTGAAATTCAATATTGTACATGCCTCATTCATTATTCAAATTTCCACTATTAAAATGAATATCTATATATTCACTTTATACCCGATGTAATCCCACAAGTAGTGTCTGGGAAGGATAAAGTAAACAAAGACAAGCATTTGAGGAAAATTCTCCACCTTCTGAAACGTTTTCACTTGATAGAAATTGGTAAAAAAAAAAAACTTTCAATTTAAGTACATACAATCCATTAGAACAACATCATTGCAAGGTTCAACCTCCGAAGGAAGATGACCATGCAGAGACCATAGAACGAAGGAAACTGCTAAATTACAGAGTACGAAATGCAAAATAGTAGCTACTACAGATGCTAAAGCGAAACAACTGTAAACGAGACATGGAGATCCAGCAGCAAATTTCTGATTTGTTCTTAATTAGCCAAAATATATCTATTCATTTAATAGTGGAAATTTGAATAATGAATGAGGCATGTACAAGATTGAATTTCAATTTTCAGTCATTCCAGAGAAACGTTAATGCGAGTCACACTTTGGATGTAAAACGTGCTTCATAGTAACGAATTATAAAACGTTACTAACAATAATGTTTTATATCTGTTTACCCTGTCAGATTTTTGTCTTTTTGTTATTGATTTTTTTTGAATAAAATATAACCTAAAATATTACTGAAAACTACGTTTATACTAGTTTTGTAAAATTTCAAAAAGACATACTATTTTGGTGAATTAATTTTAATAATGGCCTACTTTGATCAAAAGTTCTGATGTGTACACACTGTTGAAAGTTTTTTTTTTAATCATCACAATAAAGAATATTTATACTCCATGCATTTGAATTGAAAAGGCATTCGGTCATAGATTTTAAATATTTTTTTGTTTATTTAAAAATTATGAAGTTGAAGATAAAGTAATGTTTATTTATACTTTTTTGAAATAATATTAGTGTTTGAATATATTCAAATATAACTTCAAAATAAAAGTGAGTTGAAAAATAATGAATTTTAAACTTTCGTGACCAAACACATATTTTCAAAATAAAGTAAAAATTATTCCAAAAAAATGAGTAAATTTTTGTGATCGAATGGGCCCTAGCGTATTAATTTGACTGTGCATAAATTTTAAAATAAAAAAGTCTGTTAAATCTTAATATTTTAAATTTAAAATGTATAATCACAGTAACACATAATTATCTTTTAAATATTGTGATTTTAACATGACAAGATCTTGTAAATAATAAGGAATTATTACATATATTATTTAGAATTTTGTCATTATTTTAGATGAAGAAAAGCTCATATGACTTGTAATAACGCCACATATATTTTATTTAAATTAAAGTATTATATATGTCACAGATGTATTATCAAGTTAACAAGATCTTCTAACTTCAAATATATTATTTTAAATTGTTCCGAGTTCTATTTTTTTTATAAAAAAACTAACAACAAATGTGAAAATATGTGAATATAAATGAATTATTTAAAATGTATCATTTACAAAATAAATTTTATATTCAATAATATAGAATAAACATTTTCATTTTGTCCATACACTAAATTAAATCTAATGAACCCTGTCGTGGTGCACTGGTGCAGGTAATTTTTTTGCATTTTTTTCTGGGTCTGATTTCTGATGTGTTACATTTATTCTATATTATCAAATATTTATAACAATAACTTTGCAGAAACATAAACAACAAAATTTAAAACACGTATTCAAAAACTACAATTAATAACATAAGCATAAATTAATGGTTGTAAAAAAATATACCAGGATCTATAACAATAGGATGAAAAAGAAAGGAAAAAATTGTACACGAATATTTAATTGTACAGAAGAAGAAGAAGTTCAAAATTTTCGTTGTTTTTTAAAATGAGAGGAAATCCCTCTATTTATAGCTAGACAACAAAGAGTAGTGTGAACAAACGTTTATTGTGCCTTATCAGAAATGTCAGAACTCTTCGGAAAAGTTACAACCCTTCGAAAAGGTCATAACCTTTCATAAAACGCACAATTTTTCATAAAAGTCGCAACTCTTCGTAGAAGTTACAACTTTTCATAAAAGACCCAACTTTTCATATAAGTCGCAACTTTTCATAAAAGTCACAACTTTTCATTAAAGTCGCAAATTTTCATAAAAGTCACAACTTTTCATGAGAGGGGAAGGATAGTTTTGGAAATAAATAAATTAAAAAAGAAATCCTGGTTTGTGGTGGCGCCATGTAGTCGGGCCTAGGGTTCTCTTATATATATATATATATATATAATATATGATTTTGTTTGGTGCACAATAATTAAGCTAGTGAATTACCGTTATAAATCAAAGAATCAATTGCACACTAAGAAAAAAAAAACAATTCAAATTACACTAAAATAAAACTGCTTACTACCACCACCCCGTTTCAATTTCCATGTGAACCCAAAATATTTCTCACAAAAAACAAAATAAATTAAAAGCTTATGCAATAACCAAAACAATGAGCATAAATAAAATATAAAATAAGTTTCACATACAAAAGAAAGTATATATAGTCATTAGTGAAAAAAAGAATATGCAGTTTAACAATAATATTTATCATTCACCTTGTTCACAAGTAAAATATAAAATAGATTCCACAATAATTTAATTTGTTCCTGAGAGAAAAATAAACACAATTATTTTACCTTCTTTTATTTACTTTGCTTCAATCCTGCAATGGTAGAACATTCGTGTTGATAACGTGTTGTAAAATTTAATGACAAAGAACAATATAAAGAGGTAGACGAGAAGAATATAAGACAAGAGTAACAATATAAGATAACTTTCTTTCTTCTAGTGTTTACCAAATCTTCAAGTGTCTACAATATGAACTCCTATGCCTCTATTTATAGTTTAATCACAAAGTCATACAAAATGTTAGCCATAAACATGACATTAATCATGAATATAATGGAGGAGGTTATGGAGGTGTAAGGTTACAAAGATAATGGTCATAAAGGTGGAGGTTATCTTCATAATGGAGGAAAGTAACGGAGATAATGGGTGAGAGTAACTTCTTAGTGTAGTGGACATTCACACTATAATATTTTATAATAGAAACTAAGTATTCCTAAGAGTAAATGTTTTTACATTTAAAATGAGAGGAAACATCGATTTCCAAATGAGTTCATGAGGAGTTTTTGGGTATAATCTCTTTTAAGAGAACCTTTTGAGTAATAATCTCAAAGCTTGAGGATGATGAATTTTTTTTTAAACATATGAGTTGAGTTATATTTTGGGAGTAGTATTGAGCACCATTATGGGGACGAGTTCATACAACTCAAAGTCGTCATAAACCATGTAGCCAACGTGGGTAGAAAGGGTCATACTTTTTAGATGATTCCTTATTGCTTTTCAAACATAGCATAGTGGATCCACTTAGTTGATGATGTATTATACTCCGGAAAGGTATACGACAGTTTTGGCAGCATGGGCAAGACGTTGTATCATCACATAGCTCATAGTGATGGTTGTCGGTTAGAGAATCTCCCACAATGAGTTATTTTGTATCTTTACATACAAATTGAGTTGTTATTGTAATTTTTAAATACATTGAGTTGTTATCTATTGTTTTAAATGCTTCATATAAACTGCATCTTTATTGTTGTTTTTATACTGTATTGAGTTGAGGTTGAGTTTAGTAGAGTGTAGGTGAGCATGTTTCATTCTTTCCAAGTTCAAGCTTTTATGTTATGTTCAGTATTCCCCTCACATGCTCGTACATTCAATGTAATGATGACATTTGTCCTGCATCGTTTCATGATGCAGATACACGATATCGAGGTCATCAACATGCGCTTCGTTGATACAATAGCAATTCGAGTTAGCTTTGGTGAGCCTCCTTGCTTCCGGACGATTCCATTTACTTTCTATTTTTTAGGATGTCATGAGTTTTTTCTCGACATCCATCTTTGTCATTTAGAGGTTTCATAGATAGACAGTAGTAGTTCATGAGTCTTTTCCATTTCCATCGTTGGTGTTTGAGACTCGAGTTGCCTTCTTTGGGCTAGTTGAATGTTCTTATACGTTTCTAAGTTTATTATTTTGAGTTATTTGAGTTAATTTTATTTTTTTGAGTTCATCTAATGTTCAGTAAGTCTTCCACAGAGAGTTGAGCAAGGCGAATGATTCGCTTGGGGCCAACAATGGTTCTCGAATGCCGGCCACGTCCAGGGTGTAGGCTCGGGGCGTGACAATTTCCACAGAGAAGGCAACATTCTTAAAATTCTTCGATCTACTGAAGTAGGTAAATATTATTATACATCATGTTGATATGTAAAAGATATTGTAGTCAACAAGAGAAAACTAATAGAGTATGCGACAACAACATTGACAGAGCAATGCTCATCTAAGATTCACAATAGATTACCAAAAAAGTTAAGGACCAGGAAGTTTCACTATTGAGATCTCCATTATTGAGATTTCAATTAAGCAACAGGTGATAGCTAAAAATACTTTATGAGGCATTAATCTGAACGAATTAAGTTTCACATGTATATTAAAAGACTAGTTTCTAGACACGTATTTTGCACGTGTATCCCATGTGATTTTTTATAGATCAATAAAATGAGTAAAATTACAGAACTACGACATTAAAAAATTCATAGAAAATCAAATTAAAGAAGTCTAATAATGAGAAAAAACAAACAAAAATATGAAAGAAAAATACAACATATACATCTCTCTTAAGACTTTGATCATAACTATATAGCTGGAAGAAGAAATACAAAATCAGTACCTAATATTTCGGGTTCTTATCAACATCTTCTTCCACAATGAAGCAAAATTCAAGAATTTTCTTCACCAAGTCAAACTAAACACATCAATCAAATAGTAAATAATAATATTCATTTCATGTTACCTTATAAATATAAGCTCTTAAACACAAAACAAAATAAATTTACTTGATGTCGTAATTTACTATTCTTTTGTACACATATATATATGATAGTTTCTTATGAGTTAGGTGGTTGTTGTTGCTAAAAACAGTTGATGTATGATTAACTAAGCATAAACAGTAGCTACAATTTGATTTGAAGCTCCTAGAGACGAAATTTAGAAGACCACCATTGAAGGACTTTGAGAAAAACTTGAAGAAATCATGAAATGGATATAATAATTTTGTCATATAAGAAAAGGGAAAGAATTAGAAAAAGTGAATTAGTTATATAATCTCCAATGAGAGACTGTCACATGGACTAGTTCAATTTTAGTCATTTTATGTCGTTTTGTTGACCCTTACGCGCCTACAAGAGGTGTATTCAACTTCTTGGACAGGTCAACGTTTAAGGATCACAAAATATCGAAAATAAAAAGTTTAGAGGGTGATAGGACCATGAAGTAAAAGTCTGAGATGATATTTATCATGTCCTCCCACTTTGAGTGTGCACAAATATACAGTTAAACTTATACAAAGTTGAACAAGTAGACACATGCATCCTATGTGACGTAGGACGTGTGTGTCTACTTGTTCAACTTTATACAAGTTTAAGTGTCTACTTGTGCACATCCAAAGTTAGATGATATAGCTACTAGTTGAATCCAAGTTAAAGAACACATATATGTATGATGTCTTATTTTTTGTTATTGAACGTGAAATGAGCTAAAACGACACTTATTTTGAAATAGAAGGAATAATAATATTACATCATTCACCATTCATGAATCTCAAATTAGTTAGAATTGTTATATCAATCTTTCATATTTAATTTCCTTTTATGTAAATTTATTTCATTTCAAAATTGAAAAACAAAGGGACAAACAATCTTGGGAAATAATGAAAGGTCACTTCATGAGTATTGCCTCTTTGTTCCAAGGTAGAAGGCCCAATTCATAACTTTTGTGGACACAAAAATAATAAATTCCTAGCCATTTGATCCGCTCAATAATTACTCCGTTTATAACTTTGCAATTTCAGTTGTAGTTGTAACAATCTGACTTCAATAACAATAGATTATTAGATTCACAACTGACAAGTTAGATATTCTCATTAACTTAGTTATTAATGTAAAAAGGAAAAGGACAAAACAAAATACTCTCTCCATTTCAAAAAAGGAAGACAATAAAGAATGATCATTTTCCTCTTCTTTTTTTTTCACATTTTAATTTCAGTTTTTCGCGCGACATAAATAAGGTCATAACTTTTAAGATTAAAGATCATTTTAGTATATTTGATATAGTTTTAATTTAAAATCACAAGATTAAAAAAATACTTTTTTATTTTCTAGTAAAATATATGTGAAGTCAAATTAGTTCATTCTTTTTTAAACGAGGAAAGTACAAACTTTACTAAAGTATATGAATAGTATGTCCTTGAGCATGTCTCTTGCCACTGCTCAACCATTTTACACCAAACACTAAGGTCGTTTGGTAGAGTGTATAAGAATAATGCCTTTTTATTGATTTTGACGATTGGATCTCTCTATGAATGGAAAAGGGGTGCTTCGGAAAATATGGTGTATTAGTAATGCATGCATTAGTAGTGTCGGCATTATTTCTTATACACTGTTTGGTTTGACGTATTAGAAATAACAAATCTTACATAATTTCCATTAAAAAAATGTATGTTTACAAAAATACCCTTCACACTTTATTTCTTTGTACATTTCCTTTGCTACAAGATTCTTTGCTAAAACATCAAAAAAGATTTCTCTGTTAAAACATTATTAACTCCTCTTTTTTTTTTCAAATATAAAATTAAATAGTTATTACTATTGAGTCAAAATATTTTTGTGGAAAGTTGGCAAAGAATTTTTTTATCAAACTAAATCGTCACAATAGTAAATATTTTGATTAAACTATATTGAAATAAGATTTTTTTTTAAAAAAAAGAAGATGTCAATTTTGCTAAGCTCAAAATTCTATCACATATCTTGCTAAGCTCAGCCTCAATTTTTTTTGAGATAAAACGAGTCCAAAAATAAAAAATAAAAACTGATGGATAAGGGCGATATAGGCAGCATAGACCTGAGATAATTCCTAACTGCAAAGCGGTACCCTATTAAAATCAGTATATGCACTTTATATATATATATATTAGGAGTCTGGGCATATGCTTTAGCAGCCACATATCCTATTTCCTAGTGCAATTGAAATACAAAAAAAGTATTACTAACAATCAAATTTATAAATAATGGAGATGTTTTTTTAAAAGGTTTAGCAGCCACAGAGAAGATGAAAGGTTTCTAAAACACAGTACCATGGAAAATGGAGATATTTTTTTTAAAGGCTTTGAGGGTAGTTTTGTAATTATATACTCTAATGCAAGTGTTAAAATGATATGTATTACTAATACCTAGGATTTCTTAGTATTAGCAATACACAATATAGTGTATAATTAATGCTTGCATTAGTTATACATGACATGAAAAAGTGTACTAAACAAGGTATTACTAATACACACCTAATGCATGCATTATTTTTCCTAATACACTCTACCAAACGATCCCTAAAGGCCTCATTTGTTTTCATTAAGATTAAGACATCTGAATCTGAATACACGTCTGAACATTAAGATTTGCATTAAGAGCTAGGTGTCTAGATCTGAATACACATCTGAATATTAAGATGCGGTCTCCAAATCTAAACACTGAATGATTATTGTTTGTTTTCAATATCTGAATGTGCATATGAATCGAACATTATATTAATAAAATGTTATAAAAAATTCATTTCAACAAAAAATATTACTTTTTGATTAAAAAAATATCATAATCATTAAGCATATTATAAAAAAAATCACGAATAAAAAGTATTTTATAGGCACAATAGAATATCAAAAAGTTCAATAAGTATGATAAGTACTAGTTGAAAAATAATAAATAAGGTATCACATTATCAACGCCGAACATATATTTTGGCTAATTAGAAAAACTAAAGAATTCTTATCTTTTTTTCGATAACCTTAATCCAATTCTCTAACTTGTGAACCTCTAACGTCATTCATGCTTTTTTGTAGCGGACACTTTCACAAAGTATACTAACACATGTACTGTATAATGACTCTTCCCATCCAAGTCCATCTAATTTTTCATAAATCTTCAAATGTAGGTGCACTATTTTTTTAATCAATAACTCCAGAGCAGTAATCATCTTCTCATCAATTTTCAATTCAGACGAATAAGTTTTTTTTCTTCCCTAAAACTTTTTTTCCCCAGCTAAAACTGAAGATTGGGATGGAGAGTTATTAAGAGCTCCATTATTTTTGTCATCAACTAGTTCAACAACAATAATATATTAGTGTTATCTCACAAACGAATTTGATGATCAAAGAGTCTCAATAAAATTATTGGTCAAGCTTTCTAACCAAACAAGAAAATAAAGGCTACTTAAAGTTTATCCCGGGATTAACTTCCCTTATCCATTACACCAAACGACACCCCTTAGAGTTAGTGACTGTAGAGATGGGATCCGTTTTTGAATATCTGCACTACTCAAGTTTCTTTGATTGTGATGGGCTCTGTTTTTCCATTTTCTGCATAATGGCAAAAACTTTATTTTTAAATTTTCTGCACTGCTGAAACACTGCTGCCAACTTCTCTGTTTTACCATGTTTTTCCTGATTGTTGTTCATCTTGCTCGTTTCTTAAGATATCCTTTGTGCACTGCTACAACGTATCATTGTTGCCACGTAACATTGCTGCCAGCTTCTCTGTTTTACCATTTTCTTCATAACAACACAAACCTTTTTTTAAAAAAAATTCTGCACTGTTGCAACAGTACTTCAAGCTTTTCTATTTTACCGTGTTCTGTCCAATTGTTGTTCATCCGGCTTAACTCGTGTCCAATTGATCTGCTTTGTTCCCTCATGATTGTTTGAATCTACTGTTAGACACATATGTGCAGTAGGGGTTTCCCTATGCCTTACATGCTACTTCTGCAAGTCCCATGCATAGGAACTGGTGTTGTTGTGCTCGACAATGTGCACCCTTGGGTCTTCTCACGTATCTCTATTCCATTGCTCTTCATAACTGTTGTTGTTGTGCTCGACTCTTTTTTGTTTTTTTTTCTTCATTCAATGTGATTTAGATTCATATAAGTGCATGTGCATGTATCCTATGTTGCTGTAACAGCCCAAAAATGTCGAGATCCTCCAAAAGTACTGTATTCTTGGAGGGTTCGAGTAACACAATATGTATCTATGTGTGTAGTCTGTGAGTGTTGAAGAAGGGATTAACTTCCAATCTAGTTTGGGATTTATATACGAACTTCGTTTGGTATTGAGGCATTGTTTATTGGTATTAACATTGCATTTTTCTTTCCATAAATACAAGTACCTTTCTTTTTAAGTGTCGTTGTTAGTTAGATACCGTCTTTGTTAGATTTGTCAATTATTGGGTATTGATGGTATGATCTTCTAGCAGCTGTTAATTTATTGTATCTGGTTTTCTGATGTTCCTTGAATTTACTTTGATCTTCGTTGTTCGGAGTTTTCGAAGGGAGGGGAAATTTTGACTGGCTTCTTCAGTTTACCTCAAATCTTGTTTCTCCATTATGATAACTCTCCCTTAGACATGCAATTCACGTTTATCGTGCGCCTAGAGAGGCTTATTGTTAAGTGTTGGGTGTATAGATCTACTTAATGTAAAATTTCATGCAAACATAACATTGCTGCCAGTTTCTCTGTTTTACACTTTTCTGCTAAGTTGCTACCAGTTTCTCTGTTTTAAACTTTTCTGCCAAGTTGATTGATGTATCTGAAAGTTTTTCTAATAGATTATTTTCTTATTTCTTGCAGCTTTTGTAGATGTTCCCGGATATAACATGACAAAGACTAAACTTCAATTTTTTTGCCCAACTTTTGTTGATTATTCAATGAAGATACAAGCTTAGAAGATGGACTAACTCATTCCTACTTTGCTATGCAAAACCTTGGATGTTATCTAAGCTTTTTTTGTTGATGAAGCATATATTGAAACTTACATCATGTGATGCTCACAAATTTATTGTAATCAATCGCACTCTTTATTTATATCGCCCTGCAACCCTTTCTATATCATCTTTTGTATCCAGATTTATAGATGTAATTAATTTGATATTTGTTAGATTCTTGTGATAATCAATGGTTGTAGGATCAATGGTGATTAGTTAGAGACCATAACTATTGACTGTCTCTAAAGGTCAATCTAGGACCAAAATTGTTACTCGTCTCTAAATCATAAGCTAGGACTAAAATTAAAGCTTATCTTTAAAACAATTTTAGGCACATACTGTTGTTCTTCCCTAAAACTACTCTAGGACCAGTTTGTTATGGTCGCTAGAGCTAATCTGGGAGCAGATTTTTAATGGTCGCTAATGCTATTTTAGGACCAGGTCACACTCGTCTCTAAAGAGTTACTAGGACTAGGCTGCGGAAGGTCGCAAAAGAGGTTTAACGACGTGACTATCGAGGTATCAATGGTCCATTTGAGACTATATGGAGTCTCTAAAAGTATTTCACGACCAGTGTTTTTTGTCGTCTCAAAACCATTCAGGGACCAGTTTTTTGAAATCGTCCTTATTGACCAGTAGCGACGACACTTTCTAGGACGAGTGACGACCAAACTTTTCTGGTCTCGATTGCTCGTTTGGGACCAGATTTGAACTTTCAGGGACTAGATTTTCCTTCCTTAGAGGTTGCTTTTCTTGTAGTGAAGGTTCAATTTTTTTTTTGTTTAGCTCAAGAGAAACTCTATTCTTTCTCTTATCATGAATTGCATTCCTATTAAACTTCCATGGGCATCCAAGCATGACGTGACAATCATGCATTTGAATGACATCACAAAGAACATTATCACAATACCTCCCAATGGAGAAAGAAATCATGCATTGCTTAGTCACCTTAAGTTCACCAAAATCATCCAACCTTTGCTTATAAGGAGTAGTATGTTTAATGCATGTAAGTTTCAACTTCTCCACAACGTATGAACTTACCACATTAGTACCACTTTTACTATCAATAATCATAGAACATATATTACCATTTATCCCACATCTTATATGAAAAATATTTTCTCTCCTTAAATTAGCTACTGTGAATTTAATCTCTTTTAATCGTTTAATCAGCACATCAACACTATTGATGTCGTTTTGAGTTGAAGATTCAATTTCTTTACTAGTTTGAGACATCTCAAAAAAATATCAAAGAAACAAATATCTCTCAATTTTGCTCTCTCTCTTTCTCAATTGATTTCCCTCTCTCTTGCCTTTTTCCACTCAAAATACAACTTTTTGATGGATCCTTCAGAATTTATACATAAACCCTATTAGTAATAACCTTCTAGAAGTATGATGTACAAAGAAAAAAACTTACCAATACCCATATAAATTAGGATTGATGAGACAAGAAAAATACCAATTTGTGTAATAAGAAAAACATCAAATTTCCCCTCTTCTTGATTTTCTTCTTTGAGGTAGAAAATCAAGAATCAAAACAAATCCGTAGTTTCTTGAAATACCTTAATTTTCCAGTAATTTAATTTTCTTTTTAATTTTCAATTTTTTTCCTTTGTAGCTTAACTTTTAAGAAACTACAAAAGGAATTTTTTTAAATTCCCAAGATTATCAAGAACGAAACCTTGATGGAATCGCTCTGCTATCATTTGATAAGAATCGGGTTACTAGATGAAATAAGAAAATAGTGCAAAAATGAAAATACTAAGATTAAAGATGGAAATTGAAAGATGTGTGAAATTCAAGAATAAAATCCCCGATTTTTAAGATAAAGTTCTAACAACCATAATTAATCTTAATATTCAAAATTAGCGAATTAAAAATAATTATGATATTGAATAACTCAATTCAAGAACTTAGATCAAAAGTGATCTAGACCCCCTATTTTGAAGAAATTAGAGACAACAATTAGTATAAGACTAATCACCTTCTTTAATTTACGAATAGAACCAAAGATATCAAATTAAGCATTAATCTTACCTCTTAAAGAATAGTTTGTATAAGGTTGTAAGATAAATTCATAGTCACCTTAGACAAAGATGTAAAGAAGAGAAACCTCTTAAATTCCGAGTTCGAATGAGGGAGATATGCCAGTTTGAAGTCAGCCTATCCAGTTAAGGAAATTTACCCGAATTAATGAGGGGTAATATGGTATTTTCCTTATCCCATTAGCTCTAACCATTTTTGGAAATATTTTAGGGGTCTAAACTATCTTAGATCAGTTTTCATAATTCAAAATCACGCTTAGGATTTTGGGAGGAGTTTAATAGGAGGAGTTCAAGCGTTCGTCAAGATTTCTTGCGAATCGAGTATTTATTTTGCCAAATTAAGGTATGTAGGTTTTCATAGTGTTGGGTTCATTTACCCACATGCCAATATGTGAATTCCATTCGTAATTTCATTCTTGAGGTTGAATGCTTTGAATTTTTGATGGGTGTTCTTGAGGTTTTGTTCTTCATGCTATGTTTATGGAGTTGATGAATTCTTGAGGTGAGGATTTCGATTTTTGAGGGTTGTTCTTGAGGTAAACTGAGTAGATTCTCGTGTAGTTGTATTGGGTAATTTAGTCTAAGGAAAATTTGAGGAAAACAATCAATTCTAGGCGAATTAGAGTCAAAAAACGAGAAGAAAAATTCGTCGGATTGTTCTTGAAAGGGGCTGGGGCACCACGCCTCAGATGCACTAGGGGGGCTGACGTGGAGAGCCAGAAGTGAGCAAGAATTAACCCCAGTAGTTGGATGCCCCACCCCTGAGCCTGGAGCGTCAGGCCACCTTCTTCTTCGTTCATCAATCCGTACTTGTCCCTTTGAGTTGAAATTTCATTCCTTTCTTAATCCTAACTATCTAAACTACATTTAATCATCACGAGGTCCTTCATATCATGAATTGTAATTGTAACACTTGAATTCATAATTCAAATTTATTAAATGATTAAGAGTAAAGTTTGAGAGTGTCCTTTGAGTTATTTTGAGAAGTCTTCTACAAACTTTTAAAACTTGTTTTAAGACTTGAGTACTTGAGTATGAGGATGAGGAGAGTTAAGTTTCATTTTCCAAAATAAATATATGGGAACTAAGTATTTCCAAGAGTAAATGTTTTACATTTAAAATGTAGAGGAAACATCGATTTTCAAATGAGTTCATGAAGAGTTTAGAGTACTATCTCTTTTAAGAGAACCTTTTGAGTAAGACTCTTAAAGTTTGAGGATGAAAAAATATTTTTAAAGTTATGAGCATGAGTTATATTATTGGGATTAGTATTGAGAATCGATATGGGGACGAGTTCAGACAACTCAAAGTCCTCATAAACCATGTATGCCAACGTGGGAAGAAAGAGTCATATTTTTTAGATGATTCCTTATTGATTTTTAAGCATATCTTAGTGGATCCACTTAGTTGAGGATGTCCTATACTTCGGCAAGGTATAGGAAAGTTCTGGCAGCGTGGGCGAGACGTTGTATCATCACATAGCTCATAGTGATGGTTGTCGGTTAGAGAATCTCTCAAATAAGAGTAAAAGAGTTTTATTTTATTTTAAAACAAGATAAAGTTTTAGGATTTTAGGATAGTGAATTGAATTGGGAAATTTGTGTGTTAAAAATCATTATATAGGCTTAGCGTAGAAGGCAAAAAGACGTAGTATAGTGTTAAAACAATTAGGAGAAAGACCAAAAAGCCCTAAAAATAACCGTCGGACCTCCAACAACTGCTGGACTTACGGTCTGTGGGTCCAATTACGAACCATTTTTTCCATTCGTAGGTGGGGCTGGGACCATACTTTTTGAACCTTAACAACAGTTGTAATGTATGGTCCGTTGGTCCACATACGAATGGTACATTCTAACCGTAGGTCCAAACTTTGACCCTAAAATTTCAATAAGTCTCGGACTCACCTACGAGACCTACCTACGACACTTATACTGGATGACGGGTAGCCTTGGTGAACCGTAAAAAAGGTAATGGTACTTAACATTTTAAAATTATTTAACTTTCCACCTATGGTTCCCACCAAAGATTGTGTGCTTTTTTGGGATTGGAGTGCTTCTGGCTTGCAACCTTTTGTGATATCTTCGGGAGTGTACATCGATCCATGGTTTATTAGAGCCTACTTGAAATGGTCTTTGTAGTTGATACGCCCCTGGGTGCTCTTGGTAGCTGGACGGCTGACACCCTTAGGAGTGGGCTGGCTCGTTGAGCGGCCTCGATATCTCAAATCATCTATAGAGTTGACACGCCTCCGAGGCAGTCTTGATATTTGAGCGGTTGATGCCGCTAGAAGTGGGTTGTATGGCTGGGTGGCTTGGGTTGATAGTCACTCTGGCTAGCTGGGCTGGAAATTAACTGGTTGAGTTGATTGTCACTCTTGCTAGCTGGGTTGGGATTTGACTGGTTCTTGGATTCAAATTTGTATTATTCTTCTATCTTGTAGACTTAGCTATTCTGTGTACATGTCAGGCGTATGGGGTCCATTTAGGTTTTATTTAAACCTGCGCACGAGTGTACCTTCTGGGTGTATGAGGGTCCACTTAGGTTTAGTTTAGCCATACTTAGATTTACTTTTGGTGTGCTTGTGTGCCTTCTTTGTATATCTGCTTTGGCCTCTGTTGGTGTTTAGATTCTATCTTTCTGAATTGTTTTTACCTTTCGTGCTCAGTCAGCCTATGATGCCTAATGAGTACCTTATTTTTTTGTAATTATGCTTTACTATGTATCTCTTCGTGATGCAGGTCCTAGTACCATCTACCAGCGATGATCATTTGTGCTATCTTTTGCATCTTGGGGATATTAGAGACGAGGGTGAGCACTTGGCATCCTGGATCAGCCAACCTCCTTCTGTACATATGTTAGCTTGTCTTTTGCCTTTGAGGCGGCTTGTTGTGGTCCACCTTTGGGACATTTATTTATTCTTGTTAGCCATCTTTGTACTCGTGTGTTCTTGGTTCTGGGAGGGTAGCTATTGTATATAGTTTTGGGTTTGCTTCCAGTTTTGTCTTCTTTTATTGTCAATATTCTTTTATCTTTAGTTCTACTCTTGTACTCAGTACTTGTCGTTGTGGGTACGAGTCGGCTTACCTACTGGTGGGCTTAATTAGATGCCATCAAGACTCAGGAAGTCGTGTCATGTCAATCAAAAAATTAATAAACTTCAAATTCTTATAAAATTATATAAAGACATATTGTAACTAAAGAATTATTTTCATAAATATATAAGGCATTTTAAAAAGAGAATAAGAACAATATTTTTATCAATTTTTCTAAATTAAAATTGTGTTCCCAAACACGAGCATTACTAATATAAGATTCTCAAATTTAGGCTCATAAGTCCTTAACACGAAATAGACAACTATAACATCTGAGGTGTTGCAATTTCTAATATGATAACTGAACCTCGCCGATAAATACGAGTGTAAAGATGACACATTGATCTAACTTAATCCCAAAAGCTTAGCTAATAACAGAAGGATTGTCCAAGTCCATATAAAGAGGCCATCAATTCATTTCCAACAAATCTGGGATTTAACCCACTCTAACACCCCTTTATGCTCAGGTCCGACTAGAGAGTGGATCGAAAGCCAAATGGGGAGGTACCTAACTTTGATGCCAATACAGAGCTAATAGAACAATTTTCTTTCACAGTAAAACCATACTAAATTAATATTCAGCAAATTAATAATCTCTCTAAGATAATATTTTTATTTGATCCTGACTTTACCAATGGAAAAAATCACTCATTTTGATGAGATAATAAGATAATATATGTTCAAAAGACCTCTATATAAATATATTGTCCAATTAATATTATGAATAAATAATTCTTTAAAGGTACAAAGATATTTAAAAGATAAATTAGTGAAATATAATTTTATTGTGTTTTATTTTTTGTAAAAATTTAGAACTAGTTAATGTTCATCTCTAACTTTTCTTACTGCATCCAAAAGTTTCGGTGTTTCCATTACTGCAATTTTTTTAAAGTGCATATGGAATGATTTCTTTTGTATTCCCATAATGTTTTACGTATTTGATCTGTCATTGTTGATTTAATGATACTTTTTTAATGACAAGTCATTTTTGTATATTGTTTCAAGAAATTTCATGTGTTGCTTATATAGTTTATTCTCTCACTATCATACATTGAACTTTTTTGGTAAATATATAGTGAATAATATTTGATTATTAATAAACAATGAACATTATGTATGATGAATTTATTTTATGATAAATCATTGAATTCTTAAATTTATTTTACAATGAATCATATAACAAAAAAATTACAATGAATCATTCACATACATTGTATTTTATGTATAATGAATATATTTTTTTTCATATACATTCAATAAATAAGATACATCATTTAATAAGATACAATGTTTTGATAAATTCGTTGTACTTTATGTATAATAAATTAGTATTTCTTGTATCTTCAATAAATATGATACATAAATTAGTAAGCTACAATAATTTTGATGTAATAAAACTTAACTTTTATTGAATCTCAAAAAATTCTTTAAATTAATAAATATTAATTTCTCTATTAAATAATACATCTATAAATTAATAATTATTGTGTAATATCACCTATATTTATTTAGTGTGGTTTTACTATAGTATTATTTTAAGAATAAAAGTTATTTGTAGGAAAATAAGGAAATCTATCTAAGAAAAATCAATCGAAAAAATTCTTTAAATATCTCTACCTATGATTATGGTGTATTATGTGTAGATATGTCTATGTACATTCTATAAGAAAACTATACCCCAATTTAAAGAATTATTATGCCATTCTTAGCAAACTCTTTTGACCATTTTTTATTCTTCGAAGCTTTTTAAGGAAAAAATTTCAAACCCAGATTTGAAATCTTTGGTCAAACATATCTTTAAAAGTATTTCCTTTTTTAAATTTTGATTCAAAATATATGGTCAAACATATCTTTGAAAGTATTTCCTTTTTTAAAATTGGATTCAAACAACATATGGACTTCTATCCAAATTTTAAGCATCCTTAAGCCCTATATAATCCTTCATTTTGGCTACACACAATGAACTACTTCTACTTCCTTCTCCCCATTGTGACATATTGCACAAGAAAGAATAAACCAAACCCCTGCTTACAATGACGACTAATAGTATAATCACAAATGGAAAATCACCTATGCTTGGTGAGGAAAAACCATTGATTTTTGATGCATCCCATATGAAGAATGAGTCCAACATTCCCACACAATATATATGGCCAGATGACGAGAAGCCATGTCTTGTAGCACAAGAACTTCACGTTCCCCTTATTGACTTAAGGGGTTTCTTTTCTGGTGACCCTGCCGCGACCCAACAAGCATCTAGGCTTGTTGGTGAAGCATGTAGGAGTCATGGTTTCTTTCTTGTAGTGAACCACGGAGTTGATTCTAATCTCATCTCCAGAGCCCATCGTTACATGGACATGTTCTTTGACATGCCTTTCTCTGTAAAGCAAAAAGCTCAAAGGAAAATTGGTGAGCATTGTGGCTATGCCAGCAGCTTTACTGGAAGGTTTTCTTCAAAGCTGCCTTGGAAAGAGACACTCTCTTTATGATACACTGCTAAAGAAAACTCATCTCACATAGTTGAAGAGTATTTCCAAAGGACATTGGGTGAAAGTTTCAACAATCTCGGGTAAGGACAATTGACTATCCTAATACTCCTCTCTTTCAATTTTTTGTTGTACTTTACTTTTTGGTATGTTTCAAAACTTTTTTTTCTTTAAGACCACTAAATTAAATGATATACTTGTACATTTTACATATCTTTTGTCTAAGGCTACTGGATTCAAAAGTCTTTCTTTTTTCTTAAACTTCATGTCAAATAAAAATCAGACAAACAAATTGAAACAAAAGGAATATCTGTTTTTCTATTTTTCAATTATATAAATCAATTAACCTTTTTCCCTTTAATTACGCAGAAATGTTTATCAAGAGTATTGCAATTCCATGAATACACTTTCTCTTAGGATCATGGACCTCTTAGGGATCAGCCTAGGTGTACAGAAGAGCCACTTTAAAGAGTTTTTTGAAGACAATGAATCCATAATGAGACTCAACTACTATCCCCGGTGCCTGAAACCAGAGCTCACCTTAGGAACAGGGCCACACTATGATCCAACATCATTAACCATTCTCCATCAGGATTGTGTTAGCGGACTTCAGGTTTTTGTGGACAACGAATGGTACTCCATCCATCCAAATTTCAGTGCTTTTGTGGTTAACATAGGCGACACGTTTATGGTAAGACTATGTTTAAGCTAATGTATTATGTATTACATACAAATAATATAAATAGAGTCAATTAGAAAAACAATACTTTTTAGGTGGCAAATGTTATAAGATCTTTCCACATGAAGCACAATGTTATACACCATGATTTCCTAGATGTACAACATGAATATAACATATTTAGTGTTTTACCTTTTGCAGGTGCTATCGAATGGTAGATACAAAAGCTGCTTGCATAGAGCAGTTGTTAACAACACGACTCCTAGAAAATCACTAGCTTTCTTTCTTTGTCCAGACAAAGATAAGGTGGTGAGTCCACCAACTGAATTGGTGGACTACAACAACCCTCGACTATATCCTGACTTCACATGGCCCGCTTTCCTTGAGTTTACTCAAAAACATCATAGAGCTGAGACAAACACTCTTCAAGCTTTCTCAATGTGGCTTCAAGAAAATAATGCAGAAGCTTATGAGTAATACATTTGAGTTTCAACAATCAAGGCCTTGATCATTTATATTTATGTTGAATTTTTTATTTATAACTACATATATTTTGCTGCTATAATTCTAGTAAGTTAGAGACCTAGTATTTTGGAGTTTATTTCTATTTCAACTAGGTAAATTACTTGTGCTTCGCACGAGATTTAACTATTTTGTTAAGCTTACATATGATCATTTGGTAATATTGGTATTTTCGATACATACACTACATTGTCAAGAAAATTTTATCTTAAGGCAAAGCGTTCCTCCGAAATCTTAAAGTGCTATTATTTTTTTTAATTTTCATTTTTGTTATACAAAAATTACGAGTCATAGAGAGGTTTTAAGTATAAGAATGAATTCTAAGAAAATCTCCATGGAAATAGTTGGTTAGAAGTAATGAAATTTTCTAAATTCCAAGAAGTTAGAAAGAACAACATCAGACCTTAAAGAAGAGACCAAAAATCCTCGAACAACAACACTTCCAAGTAAAGTGGAACATCACGTCCATACAAGAACATAATTAACTAAATTCAAATGGAGGACCTTTTGTTCCTTTCTTATGAACCTCCATCAAAATCTTTTTTATTATAGTATGTTGTATCATGTATATGTTAAAAATTACCCTAAAATTGTTAGTATCATAAATATTTTTCCTCATTGTCTCAGAATAGTCATTACTATTGCTTAGGTTTCATATCACCGGCCCCAACTTATTTAGAATTGAACCATAGTTATTGTTATGGTTATAGTATGTAGTTACAAAGAATTAATGCAATTATCAACCAAGCAGTAGGTGACATCTGAATGAAACTGTTCACAACTAGATATTCTGAATGAAACTGTTCACATATTAAAATCTCACAGCATAATTTTGTGAGCACTTGAACTCAAAAATATCGACATATAATAATAAAGATGAACTTACTTTCCTAACAATCAAGAAGAAGAAAAGCATGATTGTAAGTTTTGGGTCGTGGGTCGCCCATGTGGACCGACCCGACCCGACACAATCTGTTCCATGCCTTATTCAAATTAATTAATTAATAATTAAATTGATAAATCCTTTTAAAGGATAAGGAAGAACAGTTACAGTAACTGTTCAACATCTCCTTAAAAGACTCCTAGTGGGAGTGTTTTCAGGGGTAAGCGTAAAATGTGAAAAGGTTGGAGAGGAAACGTGAGAAACAACAGAGAAAAGGAAAAACTAGTAATCCTAAACAAATCCATCAACACACCAAAAGAAGACTTCTAGTTTGTGAACAAAGATCTCTGTTTCCTAGTGATTCAAAGAGGGACTTGAGTGCAATCCTGTCAAGATAGCAAAATCAATGACTTTCACTGCAAATTATAAGGTACACATCTCGTTGTTGAATAACCTTAATAATTCCTTCATTGGTATCAGAGCCATTGTTTATGATCCCATCATGTGTTGCGTACTTGAGAATTTACTATCTATGTTTATAAGAAATAAAATAGATTCTATGTCTTTTAAAATCAGTGAATAGAAAAATTGAATGATGTTAATTTTCATGACGTTTAGATGTGGATTAATTTTATGCCAAATAGGATTCAGAATCCTATTTGATTTTCTATAACAAAAAAGATAGGATTACTAGTCCTACTAAGAGATACTGCTTCTGTTTAATAGTGATCTGAAAATAGAATATACGATGTTTGGGTTGAAATTATTTTTTTCATAATATGCTCGTGCTTAACTTTTCGAAAACATATTATAATGGAAAAATGGAATTATAACGAGTGATATACGAATTATTTAAAAAATTGGATATTTTTTTCTGCTTTTCGAAAAACTGCATCTGTCTAGAGTACTCTGGATATTCGCTGTGCAGTTTTTGGTGGAAACTTATTGTTTTTATGATTTGCTCATTTTAAGCTTTCCAAAAACATATTATAATAAGAAACCAACTTAAAACGAGCAAGATATGATTTTTTCAACAAATGACTGGAAAAAAAATATTTTTTTTAAGGATTTTTTTTTGAGATTAGTGTCCTATTTAGGATTATTATTAAATGTCCCCTTTTAGGATCTTACTGTTCTTGAGTATTAGTTTAATCCTTATGTTCCTTGAAAAATTCCTTGCCTTTTACGAAAATTTGTGACATGTTGTCACATTAAATGGTATTAACCATATTTTCATTTTGTTCCCATTTCAGATATGATTGAACGGAAACATGCTCAAACTACTCCAAGTGGGAGTTCTCAAAGTCGAGTAAAGGGAAAATTGGTGTCCCAAGGGCGACACAAAATTAGTCAAGGAACCAAAGGGCCATTCGAGGGAGAAAAGGGAAAAAATTTAAGGAGTTTAAGTCATTACAGATGTCCCCTAATTCGTCAGCACGTGATTTTATTCACCTTTTTAAAATAAATTGGGCTGAACTGGCTGATTATAAGGAAATTTCATATTGGAGAGCCTTAGCTTGTTTAGCAGACGCTCTCCGTGAACCTTGGGGTAGTAGATTGACTGATGTTTATCATGACATTAAGCCCAGTCAACCATTTAGGGTTTACATTTGTTGTCTTGAAGACTTGTGGGAGGATTTCAGTCTTTGAATTACTTGTAAACTTTTGTTGCTTATTTATTTTTCAAAATATGAATTATGTAGTTTGTTTTTCTCTCAAATTATGTTATTAGACTTAAAAATCCTTGTTATCAAAGTCTTCAATATATTAAATATACATATTAAGAAATTAGATTTGAATTTTGATTAAATATTTGGTTTGTAGATGATGATTGGATACATACGTGTCTTTTCGATTTTACATTAAATATGAAATCTTTATGAGAATTAATTTGCTTAAATGTGTATGTCACATGCATAATTGATTAAAATTTTTGCCTAATTATATGTCAACAATAAACATGGCATCAAAAAGTATCATTGCTGACTTAAACAAAGGTGAAAAACTTAATGGTGATAATTACGACATCTGGCGTCGTAAAATATGGTATGTACTGGAAGAGCAAAATGCTTTGGAAGGTATAAATCATGTTTTGAATGAACCAAAAGAGGGTAATACTGCATAACATAGAAGGGATTTTGAAGCTTACAAAGCTTGGAAGAAGGCTAACTCCACTGCACTTGGAATAATAGTTAGTTATGTAGTTGATGATCTCATACATGACTGTGAGGAATTCCTTAATGCTCATGTTATATGGGCACATCTGCGAGGAACGTATGGGAGTACGTCTGTAACTCGCCTCCGACAGTTGACTATCAAATTTGACACTTATAAAAAATGTCATGATCAGAATATAAAACAACACCTTAGGGTGATGTCAAACATGATAACTCAACTCAAGAGTGTTGACCATGTTTGTCACGACCCAAGCCTAGGGCCTAGACGTGACATGGCGAATGAGGAACCCGAAGGAACCCCAAACAAGCCTCTCAAACTTGTCATCACACTTCATCGGTCGCGGAAGTACATTCAACATTAATTAACGGGAAATAGGGACTAAGGGCAAACCATTTCAAAATGACATCATAGAACAAGAGTCAAGCTCATTTACAAAATACTTGTCCAACGCACACCTCTACATACATAGATAGGACGGGGCCATGACATTCTACCGGCTCCCCTCATAATCAAAATACAATTGCAAGCTAAAGTCTCAAAACATAGGAGTAGGAAACATAACATAGCCCTCGAATCATTGAGGACTCACCAACAACTCGGATAAGCACCGTACTAGCCACGTGAACGAAGAGAAGGATCAAGAGTAGCTCCGGTCCCTACATGGTGACATCATGTAGGCAAAATATGCGTTAGTACTTGGAATGGACTAAGTATGCGGGGTGCAACACAACAATAAACAAGGACACAATCGAAATACAAGAAATAGTTTCATAGGCATTATGAATAACAATATGAGGATGCATGATCAAAGTGAAGTCAAAACATGTTTAAGTAACTCTATACTAATAGTAGATATCATATGTGTATCCATGATCCAACCAATCTATAACCCCAACTTAGGATGGGGGATGCCGTTCACACCCGGACACCCTGGTGGCAAGGTATAAACCCCTCACATGGTTGATGTTGGTCACACCCCAAGCATCCTAGGTGGTGAGATATAAACCTCTCACATGGTTGATGTTGGTCACACCCCAAGCATCCTAGGTGGTGAGATATAAACCTCTCACATGGTTGATGTTGGTCACACCCCAAGCATCCTAGGTGGTGAGATATAAACCTCTCACATGGTTGATGTTGGTCACACCCCAAGCATCCTAGGTGGTGAGATATAAACCTCTCACATGGTTGATGTTGGTCACACCCCAAGCATCCTAGGTGGTGAGATATAAACCTCTCACATGGTTGATGTTGGTCACACCCCAAGCATCCTAGGTGGTGAGATATAAACCTCTCACATGGTTGATGTTGGTCACACCCCAAGCATCCTAGGTGGTGAGATATAAACCTCTCACATGGTTGATGTTGGTCACACCCCAAGCATCCTAGGTGGTGAGATATAAACCTCTCACATGGTTGATGTTGGTCACACCCCAAGCATCCTAGGTGGTGAGATATAAACCTCTCACATGGTTGATGTTGGTCACACCCCAAGCATCCTAGGTGGTGAGATATAAACCTCTCACATGGTTGATGTTGGTCACACCCCAAGCATCCTAGGTGGTGAGATATAAACCTCTCACATGGTTGTCCGGTTCTTTTCCCCCGGACCGGGCATGGTCATGCAACACTTTATATAGGAAATTCCCATTAGGCTCTAATGCAATCTCACGTATGGAATGAACATATACACAAGCTTAGTTTGTCATCAACACATCTCTGGATTTCCATACATCTCATAACTCAAGCTTTAAAGCATCGATTCATCAATTCTCCATAGTTGGACATTTTGTCAAACACCTTGAAGGCATGTAATGGAATCAAAGAGCATGGAAAATAGGGTAGTAATTATGCAGCCAAACCAGTGAACAACCTACAACAACACCTTTTTAACACCCACAATACCACATGAAAATCTCCACATCCATTCCAAATTTAGGTTCAAGTTCTAGGGTCACAACATGCTCAAAACAATCACTTTTCATGTTTAAAATTCAATGTGCAGGAAATTATTACAAAGAACAAGACTAATTTATGAATCTTAACTTAAACCATGAATTAGTGAGTAGAATAGAGTCTAGGCACTATGGGTGGAAGGACCCATGAGTTCAACACCACATACCTTGAGTTTTTATGAAGGTCTTGAGAGTGTCTTCAATGGAAGCTTGGAACTTGGAGCAAGAGTCTCTTCAATCTTGAGGAAGGTTTTGGATTAGGGTTCTTGAGAGAACTTGAGAGAAAATGTGTCTAAGTATGGGAGAGATGTTTTGGGAAATGTTTTTGAGATGAGAGTTGAACTAATGATATATAGGAAATAACATATGCCCTTTGGAAAAATGGTCCAACACTTAGAAAAAAAAATGAGGCGGGTGAACAGTAAAAACGCTCACTGGAAATTGCCTTTCCTGCCGGACAGATTTTACGAAAATGGGCATAACTTCTTCGTCCGAACTCCGAATGAGGTGAAACGAAGTGCGTTAGGTAGCTAACTCAAAGGGCTTTCCATGGATATGTTATTGGCCACCAAATAATTTGTGTGCTAGGAGATATGACCCTCCAAAGTAGACCCTCGAAAAGGCTTCACTTGGAAATTTCGGATTTTGATACGGTTGCTCTAAAATTTGGGTTAGACCCATTTCCCACTCAATTTGACCCCCTAAACAAGAATATGAAGTCGAATTTCCGAAATCATGCACGGATTTTGAGATATATGGAAATTACAATTATAGGTGTTTCCGAAGCACATTTTCGAGCATTTTTGGGGTCGTTTCAATGTTCTTTCAGATGAACAACAAGTTCAAGCAGTGATTCAGTCTCTTCCCAATAATTGGGGAAATATTTGAAGGTTAACTTGACCCATAATGATAACATCAATACTTTTTCTGATGTTGCATGCCATGTTGAACTTGAAGATGAGCGCCTTAGTGCTGCTAAAGCTGCTTCTAATGCCTTTGTGGCAGAGTCAAGTGGTACAAAATATTCAGGCTTCAAGCGCAAGAAAAATTGGAAAAGAAATGGGAAAGACAAAGAGACTGGAGAAGGACCCTTTAAGAAAAACAAGAAACCAAACTCCAAGAAAGGAAAACATTTTTTCAAGAAGAGAGACAAGAGTAAAATGAAGTGCTACAATTGCCAAAAATTGGGCCATTTTGCTCGTGAATGTACCGAGCCCAAAAAGGTAGCATTTCTAAACGCATCTCTAAGTGCTACATATGTTTCTAGCACTTATTTACGGACTGAATCTTATCCTATGTGGATTGTAGACTTAGGATCCACCAACCACGTGAGTCGAGATAGAGAGGAGTTTGTGGAGTTTCGTCGAGTTTCATCTAAATCAAGGTGGATCTATTTAGGAAATAATGTCAGGCTTGAAGTCAAAGGTATAGGCACTTGCAAAGTGGACTTGCGTGATGCTCGTTCCTTGATGTTGCATGACATCCTATATACTCCAGAGATTCGATGAAACTTAGTGTTTGTGTCTGTTCTTTTAGACATTGGTTTTGATTCGTTTTTTAGTTGTAATGGTGTTAGAATAACTCTAGATAATGTTTTATATGGTTTTGGACTTCGTTATGATCGTTTCATCGTATTAGATTGTAATACTTCAACTTATGACTATTATGTTGACTGTTGTGTAATGACATGTTATTCAAGTAACAATGATGTTGATATTATTACATGGCATGCTAGATTAGGTCATATAGGGCAAGATCGAATGAATAGGTTGGCAAAAAAAGGGCCTTTTGGTTCTTTCACAAAAATTAAAATGCCAACTTGTGAAAATTGTCTTGCTGGAAATATTACGCGTAAACCATTTGGAAAGGCTAAGAGAGCTGAGTTCCCACTTCAATTATTTCATTCTGATATTTGTGGTCCAATGAATGTAAGGGCAAGGTCTGGTGCTACATATTTCATTACATTTATTGATGATTTCACGCGTTTTTGGTTATGTCTATTTGATTTCTCATAAATCTGAAGCACTTGAGTGCTTTAAAAGATATTTGAATGAAGTTGAAAATCTATTAGATAAAAGCATAAAAGCTTTAAGAACCGATCGAGAACGTGAATATCTGTCAAAACAATTTGAAGAATTATGTACTGAAAAGGGTATTATCAGACAATTAACTACTCCTTATACACCTCAACAAAATGGTGTAGTTGAAAGAAAGAATAGAACATTATTAGACATGACAAGATCAATAGTGGTGCAGGCAAATTTGTCTATCTCTTTCTGGGGAGATGCATTATTGACTGCGGTTTACATATTGAACAAAGTGTCTTCTAAGTCAGTGTCTTCCACTCCTTATGAACTTTGGACTGGTCATAAAACAAACCTGAATGATCTACGATCGTAGGGTTGTGCGACATATATTAAAGATCGTTTTGGTGAGTTTGGTAAACTAAGTCCAAAAGGAAAGAAATGTATCTTTATAAGGTACTCTGAACGCTCTAAAGGATATGTGTTCATCGATGAACCTAGAGGATGGAAGTATTACTGAAATTGTATCACGAGATATTAGATTTTTGGAAAATGATTTTCCCAAAAAGGGTGAAATAGGTGAAGTTGAGCCTCTGTACGAAATGTTGAATTTTAGAAGATCAGGTAATGTTGTCAAACATACTTGATAATTCAATGGATCAAGAAATGATTCCTGGTCCGAGTGGGAGTTATGAATCTCAAAATCCCATAGAGGAATCTGAACTTCAAATACGTAAAAATACAAGAAAAGGTGTACCTAAACGATCTTATGAGATTGAGGATTATGTTTTCCTGGTATCTCCCACAGAATTGGATGAACCTAATTCTGTAATTGAGGTCTTATCGAGACCTGAAAGGCATGGATGGTTAAAAGCGATGAAAGAAGAATTAGAGTCCATGAAAACCAATAAAGTCTGGGATCTAGTTGACCTTCCTAAGGAACGTAAAGCTATTAGGAATAAATGGATTCTTAAAGTTAACGTAAATCGGATGGGTCAATAGAAAGACACAAAGCACGATTGGTGGCAAAAGGTTTTACTCAAGAGGTTGGAATAGACTATGAGGAAAAATTTTCACCAGTTGTGAAGTTTACTTCCATACGATTACTTTTAGCTATTGTTGCACGTTTAGATCTAGAATTACACCAAATGGATGTGAGGACCGTTTTTCTCAATGGAGAATTAAACGAGGAAATCTACATGGAACAACCAGTAGGTTTCATTGTTAAAGGTCAAGAAAAGAAAGTATGTAAATTGAGAAGATCAATTTATGGCCTAAAGCAATCTTTAAGACAGTGGTATCTAAGATTTCATAAGGAGGTGATATCATTTGATTTCACCATGATCGATGAAGACCAATGTATCTATGTGAAAAGTTCAATGGAAAATTTGTAATTCTTTCTATTTACGTAGATGATATTTTATTAGCTGGAAATAATTTGGAGTATGTGAAAACTATCAAGTCATGGCTTTCAAAATCGTTTGATATGAAAGATATGGGTGAAACAGACTGTATATTGGGTGTTAAGATCCAAAAAGATCGTTCCAAGAAATTTTTGAGTTTATCTCAAGAAACTTATATAAAGAAAATACTGAGATGTTTTCGAATGAATAGTTGCAAATCCATGGATACTCCTGTAGCAAGGGGTGAAACTTTAAGCCTTGAAATGTGTCCAAAGACTGAAAGAGAAAAGGAAGACATGTCTCGAGTTCCTTATTCTAGTGCTGTCGGGAGTTTGATGTATTCTTTGATGTGTACTCACCCAGACATTTGTTATGCCGTGAGTCTAGTTAGCAGGTATCAATCCAATCCTGGAAGAGATCATTGGAAAGTTAAAAAGAATATTTCGATACTTGAAGGGAACAACAGATCATACACTGTGTTATAGTGGATCTGATTTATTCATAAGAGGTTATATAGATGCAGATTGGGCTGGTGACCGGGATGATAGAAAATCAACATCCAGTTATGCTTTTTTACTAAATGGTAGTGCTATTTCATGGAAAAGTAAGAACCAAACTTGCACAACTCTTTCAACCATGGAATATGAATTTGTGGCTTGTGCGTCTGCAGTACAAGAAGTAGTTTGGTTAAAGAGACTCTTTAAGCATTTGAATATTGCAAAGAATTCTAAGGGTCCCATGATTCTAAATTGTGATAGTCTAGCGGTTATCGCGTACACAAAGGATCCTAAGTATCACAGCAAGACCAAACACATTGACATCAAGTTTAACTTTGTGAGAGTCGTAGTGGCAAATGGAGAAATAACTTTACAATACATTCCTACACGTGAAATGATAGCTGATCCTTTTACGAAGGCCATCTCTAGAGACTTGTTTGAAAAACATGTGAAGGCTCTAAGTTTGCGTAGGATTTTATGATATTTCAATGTTGTAAAATGAGTTGATTGTTATAATATTCTCTTCTATATAAAACTATTGAATTTATGTTCAAATGTAGTATGCATGTGATATTTTATAAAGAAATAGAAAGTGTCGAACAAGTCGCGAGATTGACTCTCTCACACGAGTGATCGCCTCTTACGTCGGGGAACGTGAAGAGATGAGTTTCACCACTATTTTATGACTTGTTTTGTGATCCAGACAAATGTTTCTCCACGAAAATGAGTTTAAGGATCACCGAAGAGAGAAACTAGGGTTAAACATCTAGAGATGTTTAGACCAAGGTTTGTACGGTGTTGAATAATCGAAAGAATGAGACACATACGCCAATCTAAGGTGTAAACATCGTAGCACGTAATACTCAATTAACGTGTGTTATTTAATGTCACACCCCGAGCTTCCCTCGATACGCGGACACGGGACCTAGGATCACAAGTGACCCCAAACTAACATTGCTGGCATGATCATAAGCATACTAAAGATACTAATAACTGATGTAGAAGCTAAATCATAATTTAATCTGATATGATGGGGAAAACCCCATATACTAAATTGGATATATCAAATATGAGAGTTTAATACAAAAGAAACATCAAACTCAAATACTAAGCTGAATCTAACTATGTCTGAAAATAGCCTCTAACTGACTAGAAATGTTGGGACATGCCCCATCTAAGTCTAGCAAAACTAAAACTGGAAGACTAAAATACTGAAGCAAATAGCATGACTATTGTCCTCGAAGAATGAGGACTCACCATTGGTACTGCTGAACTGGAGATCGGGAACCGATCTAAGCGTGATCTGACTGCTGAGGACCTGAACCTACATCACGAGAAGATCTAGCGCAATATATGCATCAGTACTTGAAAGGTACTGAGCATGCAAGATAGAGTAAAGCTAAACAATCATATAACTGAACAAGCGATAAATCAAGAGCATAAACTGAACGTGATATAGATACTGGAATACTGAACATTACTAAACTGAATGCAATGACCAAATTATAACATGCTGAGACTAAATACTGAAACATGGTCAATGGAATAGAATCTGACTGAACTGTGGGAGGTACTAATAACAGATAACAAAACCACATGAGCTAAATGTGCAGTCCGATGTATACGCCCCATCGAGAGGACCCAATATACCCAGCTAAAGGTATAGAGGATGCTGGCGTGATAACTAAAATGATGCCCACAAAGGGGACTTACAACCTACGTGGCTTGTAGTTCTAGGACTACAACGGTGACTGACCCTAGTCCAATTCGGTATTAAGCTACTCCATTAGTTTAAGTGATTTACACATTTTGACTGAATTTCTGTAATATACTGGATAGCTCAAAACTGACATGCAAACTGAGAATGAACGTAAATATATGATAATAACACATTCAAGACTGAGGCATGTATATCTAAAATGACTGAAATAACTGGCTTAGCATGTGTAATTCAAGAACTAAAGAAATACATAGCTAGGGTTCTCAAGTTCATGCAAGAAACCAAGTAATAACATGATAATCTGATTTGGAACATTAAAATAACTAATTCATGATAATTTGCTCAAGTTCTATTAACCCTAGGTATAGTTAATAGTAGGAAATCAAGAATCTGACTGAATTCTAGGGACCTATTAGGCGAACGGTACCCACTAGCAAAATCCCACATACCTGGTGACAAATTCCACGGAGAAATCTTTTGATTTTGAGGCTGGAACTGAAGGAAACTTACTGCGTTCTTAAAGCTAGGGTTGGTCGCCTCTTTCTCTTTTCTTGCTTCTAATTTTCTAAGTTTTGATTAAAGATCTGACTTAGGTAAGTTCTAGTTATGTTTCTTGGTTAAAACTAATCAAAACCACGTAGTTTAGGGTTAAAACGACGTAGTTTACAGGTCCAATTAAATAAGAAAAGACTAAAAGACTCCTGACTTAAGTTGCAAACGGGGCTGACCACGGCCCCATTCACGGATCGTGAAGCCCCTCGTGGTCTTCACTTGGTCCTATGGTTCTAAGGATTGGTCCACGAGCCACTAACTCCACACGGGCAGTGAAGGTCCCCGTGGTCCTCACTTGGGCTGAGGTCTGGAGGCTCAGGTTTGAGGGCTTACTGGCTAGCCCTTCACGAACCATCCCACGGCCTGTGTGAAGGACCACGGACCATGAAGGTCCCCTTGGTCCTCACTTAGGTGTGGGGGTCCAAGTGACTGGTGAGAGGTGCTTCTGCCTAAGGCTTCACGAAGTCCACAACGGCCTATCATCAAGACCACAGACCGTGAAGGTGCCCGTGGTCTGATGTCTGGGCATGGTGATTTCAAAGTCATCACCACTGACTGTTCCATGGACCGTGGACCCTATCACGGTTTCTGAACCCTGCCATGGTGCACTAGTGCAGGTAATTTTTCTGCATTATTTTCTGGGTCTGATTTCTGTGGTGTTACATTGTCTCCCCCTTGGGAACATTCGTCCTCGAATGCAGACTAAATTAGCTGAAATGGAGGGAATGAGTTTCAACCTTACTAATAAACACTAAAGACTGATTTTGACTGAACTGAGTTCCAAAAACATGCAAATACTCTGAAAATTCAATACAAACTGAAGAAACATGATACTAAGACTGATTTCACGCATGAATGACTGAAAAACTGTGAAGGAACTATTACCTCAAGCTGGAGTGGAATCGGAAGGAAATAGGTGAGGATACTTGGCTTTCTTGGCTGCTTCTGCTTCCCAAGTAGCTCCCTCTACAAACTGACTCCTCTACTAAACCTTGACTGAAGCGACTTCTTTATTTCTCTACCTTCTAACCTGATGATCAAGAATCTAAACTGGTACATCCTTATAAGAAAGGTTAGCTTTTACAGCCACACTCCCTAATGGCACTACAGATGCTGGATCACCCACACACTTTTTCAAAAGTGAAATGTGAAAGATTTGATGCACTGTTGGTAAATCTGCTAGCAACTCTAACTCAGAAGCCACTTTACCAATCCTTTTCAAGATCCGGTAAGGGCCTACATATCTGGGACTAAGCTTCCATTTTTTGTCGAATCTCATCACCCCCTTCATAGGTGACACTTTCAGTAAAACCCAATCATCAACTTGAAACTCTAGTTCCCTTCTCCTTACATCTGCATAAGACTTTTGGCGACTCTGGGCTGTCTTAAGTCTATCCCTAATGAGTTGTACTTTCTCCATCGCATCAAAACCCAATTTGGAACTCTAGTTCCCTTTTTCTCACATCTGCAAAAGACTTTTGGCGACTCTGGGCAGTCTTAAGTCTATCTCTAATGAGTTTCACTTTCTCCATAGCATCAAGGACTGAATTTGGTCCTATCAAGGCTGCTTCACCTACTTCGAACCAACCAACAACAGATCTTCATCTACGCCCATACAATGCCTCAGAAGGTGCCATCTGAATACTAGAATGGTAGCTATTGTTGTAGGCGAACTCAATAAGAGGAAGACGATCATCCCAACTGCCCTTGAAATCGATCACACAAGCTCTCAACATGTCCTCTAAGGTCAGAATGGTATGCTCTGCCTTACCATCCGTTTCTGGATGAAATGTTGTGTTAAGGTTAACATGAGTACCAAGACCTTTCTGAAATAACTTCCAGAAATGAGAGGTAAACTGAGGACCTCTATCTGAGATGATAGACAAAGGAACCCCATGCAACCTCACATTCTCATTAATATAAAGCTTGGCATAGTCCTTCACCGAATTTGCAGTCTTGACTGGCAAAACGCGAGAGGACTTAGTAACTCTGTCAACTATCACCCAAATGGAGTCATGTTGTCTGTGAGTACGAGGTAACCCCATGATGAAGTCCATGTTGATCACTTCCCACTTCCAAGTAGAAATGCCAATCTCTAGTAATACCTCCTAGTTTCTAATGTTCTACCTTGACTTGCTGGGAATTGGGGAACTTAGCCACAAAATCTGCTATATCTCTTTTCATACCAATCCACCAATAGACTTCCCACAGATCGCGGTACATCTTAGTGGCACCTGGATTAATAGAATATTTGGAGTTATGGGCTTCTGCAAGAATATATTGTCTCAACTCACCCATATTAGGAACACATAATCGACCCTGGTAGTGAAGCACACCATCTCCTCCTTGGGAATAAACATCAGCTCTGTGTTGGTAGACTGCACCCTTAAGTTCAAGTAATATCGGATCGCTGTCTTGCTTTTCCTTAACTTCCACTACCAAAGAGGATTCTTCCCCATTCTAAACCGTTACATCACCATCAGATATGCTCATAAGACAAACTCCAAGGCGAGCAAGTCTGTGAACATCCTTTGCTAGCTTCTTTCCTTCTTCCTCAACATGTGCTACACTACCCACATATAGTCTACTAAGAACATATGCTACTACATTGTCCTGCACACTCATATCGTAATCTTTGAGGAACTCTAGCCATCTTTTCTGGCGAAGATTCATATCTTTCAGGGTGAACACATACTGAAGGCTCTTATGGTCGGTGAACACGTCTACGTGAACACCATACAAGTAATGTCTCCAAATATTTAGTGCGAACACCACTGCTGCAAGCTCAAGGTCATGAGTTGGATAGTTTTTCTCATGCACCTTAAGTTGTTTGGAAGCTTAAACTATCACCTTACCTCGCTGCATCAACACACAACCCAGGCCGGCTCTGGATGCATCGCAATAAATCACATAACCCTCTGAACCTTCTGGTAGAGTCCAAATATGAGTTGTAGTCAACATAGTTTTCAATTCTGCGAAGCTTTTCTCACAATCATCCGACCACTGATACTTGACCTTTTTTTGAGTCTTTTTAGTCAATGGTGAGGCTATGGATGAAAATCCATCCACGAACCTTCTGTAATAACCTACTAAACCCAAGAAACTTTTGATATTTGTAGCAGATGTAGGTCTGGGCCATTGCTTCACTGCTTCTATCTTCTGGGAATCTACTCAAATTTCTTCACTAGACACAATATTCCCAAGGAAAGTAACTGACTACAACCAAAACTTACATTTGCTAAATTTAGCAAATAACTGGCGATCTTTGAGAGTTTGCAGAACAACCTTCAAATGACTCGCATGTTCTTCCTCATTCCTAGAATAAATGAGGATATCATCAATAAAGACTATAACGAATAAGTCCAAGTACTGCTTAAACACTCTGTTCATCAGATCCATGAAAGCTGCAGGAGCATTGGTTAGTCCAAATGACATAACTACAAATTCATAATGTCCATACCGAGTCCTGAAGGCGGTCTTCGGAGTGTCACTATCTCTGACTTTAAGTTGATGATAACCCGATCTTAGGTCTATGTTTGAGAAATTACTAGCGCCCTGAAGTTGGTCAAACAAGTCCTCAATCCTGGGGATGGGATACTTATTCTTGATTGTTACCTTGTTCAACTACCTATAGTCAATGCACATTCTAAGAGAACCATATTTCTTCTTCATGAATAACACTGGTGCACCCCATGGCGAAATACCAGGTCTGATGAAGCCCTTATCTAGAAGGTCTTTCAACTGCTCTTTCAATTCCTTAAGTTCAACTAGAGCCATTTTATAAGGAGGAATAAAGATAGGCTGGGTATCTGGAATGAGATCAATTCCAAAGTCGATTTCCCTATCGGGAGGGACTCTAGGAAGATCTTCTGGAAACACTTCTAGAAATTCATTGACTTCAGGAACTGACTCAAAAGTTGGGGTTTCGAAACTTGAATCCTTAACCCGAACTAGATGATAGAAATTACCCTTAGAGATCATCTTTCTGGCCTTAAGGTAAGAAATAAATCGACCCGTAGGAGCTAAGCTACTACCCTTCCATTCTAAGATTGGTTCGTCAGGAAACTAAAAACGAACAATCCTAGTTCTACAATCGACTAAGGCATAACAGGAATGTAACAAATCCATGCCTAGAATTACATCGAAGTCTACCATTTCTAACTCTACAAGATCTGCTGAGGTGAATTTCTGAGAGACTGTGACAGGGAAATTTATGTATACCCGTCTAGCTATAACTGGGTCACCGACTGGAGTAGAGACTGAGAAAGGTTCTGTGAGATTTTTTGGACTAACACTGAATTGGACTATTATGTTAGGAGTAACAAAGAAAAGAGTAGCCCCTGCATCTAACAAAGCATAAACATCGAGATCAAAGACTCGTAACGTACCAGTGACTACATTAGGAGAATCATCCTGATCCTGGCAAGTCTGAAGAGAATAGAGCATGTTTTGGCGTTGTTCGCCACCCGTACTAGAAGAGTTACCCTGCTGAGTCGGGCGACATGCCGGTGCTGCTGAAGTTGTAAACTGGGCTTGATTAGCATTGCCTCCTTGACCCTGTTTAGAAAGACAATCCCTCAACCTGTGACCAGACTGACCACACCCAAAGCACCCTTCCTTTCCTGCAAGGCATTCGCCCGGATGGTTCTTACCACACTTAGGGAAAGTTGGGTAGGTTTTGGTACCTGTAACACTCCCCTGAGACTTACAGCCTGATGCCCTACCTTTTTTATCGTTATGAAACTTGGAGGACGGAACACTAGCTGATAAAGGTGTTGGAGTAAATTTCTGCTGACTCTGCGAACGATTTCCACCACCCGATTTTTGTTGAGAATACTCAGAGGTTCCAGTCCTATCTTTCTTGTTCTCCTTGGCCTGTTCCTTAAGTTTATCACCCTCAACTTGCTGAGCATGAGTCATAAGCCTAGAGAGGCTCATATCTCCTAACAACATAGAATTTCTGCATTCTGTCTTCACCAAATCTGACACTCCATCAAGAAACCTGTTCATTTGGGTCCTAGAATCAACCACCATATGAGGAGCATACCTGGAGAGTTGGGTAAACTTGAACCCATACTCTTGGACTGTTATGCTACCTTGCCTTAAGCTCATGAATTCCTGAGCCTTCGCCTCCCTTAGCTCTCTTGGGAAAAACCTATCCAGAAAAGTCTCAATAAAGCAATCCCAAGAGATAGGAGTTGCATATGTATTCTTGTTTTGCTTCCACTGAGTAAACTAGATATGAGCTACATCTTTAAGTTTGTAAGATGCTAACTCAACCCGATCATTCCCAGTTACCTGCATCACTTCAAAGATTTTCTTGACCTCATCAATGAAGTTTTGGGGATCTTCTCCAACTTACGATCCTAAGAACTCTGGAGGATTCATCCTAACAAAGCCTTGCACTATGGCTGCAGCTGACCCAACAATGGCATTTACCAGAACTGGAGCCCGCTAATTGTTCTGGCTGGTCACACTCTGAGCCAACATCTGAATGGCGTTCCTGAACTCTGCGTTCAAGACTTCTTGATTTGAGACTGGAGGAGTTGCATTTGCGTTCCTGGCATTCGCATTCCTGGCGTTAGCTCTACGAGGCGGCATGATCACTAAAATATAGAACGTCGTGTTAGAATGGGATTAGATCATCCCTTACGCACGATAAGAGTAACAAAAAAATGAAGATTTTTCCTAAAACACCTAGTAGCCTCCTTCTCATTAGATGTGGTGCACTTCACACCCATAAAATAGACTATACTTAGTGCGGCTTTTCAGACATCATAGGACACTTATATCTAGTGCTCTGATACCAATTTTTTCACGCCCCAAGCTACCCTCGAGACGTGGATACGGGACCTAGGATAACAAGTAACCCCAGGCTAAACTTGCTGGCATGATCATAAGCATACTAAAGCTAATAATATCTGATGCGGAAGCTAAATCATAATTTAATCTGATATGATAGGGAAAAACCCATATACTAAACTGGATATATCAAATCTGAGAGTTTAATACAAAAGAAACATCAAATTCAAATACTAAGATGAATCTAACTATGTCTGAAAATAGCCTCTAATTAACTAGAAATGATGGGACAAGCCCAAGCTAAGTCTAGCAAAACTGAAATTGAAAGACTAAAATACTGAAGAAAATAGCATGACTATTGTCCTCGAAGAATAAGGACTCACCACTGGTACTGCTGAGTTGGAGATCGGGAAACGATCTAAGCGTGATCTGACTGCTGAGGACCTGAACCTATATCATGAGAAGATGTAGCGTAATATATGCGTCAGTACTTGAAAGGTACTGAGCATGCATGATAGAGTAAAGCTGAACAAGCATATAACTCAACAAGCGATAAAGCAAGAACATAAACTGAACGTGATATAGATACTGAAATACTGAACATGACTAAACTGAATGCAATGACCAAATTATAACATGCTGAGACTGAATACTGAAACATGGTCAATGCAATAGAATCTGACTGAGCTGTGGGAGGTACTAATAACCGATAATAAAACCACATGAGCTAAATGTGAAGTCCGATGTATACGCCCCATTGAGAGGACCCAATATACCCGGCCAAAGGTATAGAGGCATGCTGGCGTGATCACTAAAATGATGCCCACAGAGGGGACTTACAACCTACATGGCTCGTAGTTCTTGGACTAAAAGGGTGACTGACCCTAGTCCAACTCGGTATTAAGCTACTCCATTAGATTAAGTGATTTACAAATTATGACTGAATTTTTTTAATATATAGATAGCTCAAAACTGACATGCAAACTGAGAATGCGCGTAAATATCTGATAATAACACATTCAAGACTGAGCCATGTATATCTAAAATGACTGAATTATTTGGCCTAGCATGTGTAATTCAATAACTAAAGAAATACATAGCTAGGGTTCTCAAGTTCATGCAAGAAACCAAGTAATAACATGATAATCTGATTTGGAACATATGCTCAAAAATGGAGTTCAAGTTTTTTCTTAAACCAATCATAATTTCAGCAAAAAAAAAAGTCAAACACAATGAACCAACAATGGTGAATTTGAAATTTCACTTTTTAATTTCATTCTTACCAAATTTATTTTTCACTCTTTGTGAATACTTATTTGTGAATTTTTATTTTTGGGTTCGATTTCAAATTGAAAGTTTATGTAGACTAGCTATGGAGTTGTTCTTCTTCTTTGATTTGGTGTAGATAATTTTTTCCTCATTTTCTCTTATTATTCTCTAAAGAAATCATTAGTATTTTAAAAAAACAATCTCTATTTGAAAGCAATTTGTAAATTTTAATTTCCAGGTTTGATAAAAATGAGAACTTTACATAATTTTACAAGGAATTATTAAATTATTATTTTGATTAGGTTTATAATTTACAAGAAAAAAAGAAAAAGAATAAAAGAAAATGAATGTACATCGCGTGTTCTGCACAACTCTGGCATAAAACTGGTTATAACTTTTTAGGGAGGTGATTATTTCATATTTAAATAGTTCAGGGGTAATAGGACCCCCGTATAGAATAAGTGTGTAGTTGAGAATTGGCTAATAGATTGAGGGAGCTTTTGACTATTTTCTCGACATATTTATGTATTATGTCAAAAAATAATAAATACAAGATATAGTTTATTAAGTTACACCTATTTATTTGACATTTCTTGAGAATTGAGCACTATTAAGAAGAATTATTCCTTCTGTTCAGTTTTATATTACTTGACTCATGTTGACCTATCACACCGTTTAAGAAAATTTTAATGAAAGATGTTGTTTTAATAAACTAACCTTATTAATGATGTATTGAAACTCTGAATTTGACGACTACTACTTCATGTATCAATACTAAAGGTAGTATGAAAAAAAAGAAGTAAAAATTTCTATTTTGGGACTTTTTTTTGGTGAAGCCTCAGTTTTTTTTTTGGAAGGAATGGAGTATTTACAACAAAAAATTTGGAGAGCCAAAGCAGTACTCCACCATAGTAGGAACTGTCGGACTAAAAGTTGTCCATACGTTTCTTTTCCCATTATAAAATGACACAACTTGGCAGTACAATCCACATTGGCACTTCTCTATCAAAATTTCACATTGCTGTGAACACAGCCAAACCAATATTGAACAAGTGGTTGGAATCTTAGCTGGTCCTTCACCTCAAAATAGCCACTGATTCCACAGCCTTGCCTATCTTCACTCATTTTTCTCTAAGCGACTAATATGCACAAAAATCAAGACCCCCATTAAGGCGTACGCATAAAAAATAATAATTTTGACCTTATATATACGGAATATTATTGTGATGAAATGAACTTCTTGTGCCGGTTATCTCCGGCCCTGCCCATCATTACACACTATCCACTGGAAACTAAAAGCTAAAATGAAAGAGCAATTTCAGTCACCAATTCCTATCTGTGGTAACTGTGAATCAATCCAAAGTTTGTATTTTAATGTACATTTCCACTTTTCTTCTCCTCCTTACCTTCTATTCTACTAGTACTCCCTAATCCTTATTCATACTAGTATATAATATGGTGAAAGTGGTTCATATAGTATCTCCAGTATCCAATGTGTTACCCGAGAGAACGTCCTGGGGAGAGAGGAGTTGCAAGGGAACAAGTGGAGATACAAGTTGTAAGCAGAGAAGTATCAAATGGAAATGGATCATCAGCTGAAGCTGGAATGATGAAACAGTGTGTTTGTTCCCCTACACAGCATCCAGGCTCCTTCAGGTGTAGGCATCATCATGCTGATTACAAATGGGCTGCTCAACTGGGAACCAATAAGATCACTGATCACTAGTTCCCTATGTGAACTCACATGTAAAAATTCATGACATTGATCTGTCCTGTATTTACTCTATTCTGTACTCTTCTTCATGTTGACACCATCCCTACATTTGTGTTTTTCTTTACCCTAATTATATCCAAGACTCGGAATATCATTATGAACTGAGTCACTTTCAAGAAATAGTCTGCAAAATTTCAAATAGAGTTGATGGTCACTTATTTCAGAAAGTTGCTGTCTTTGTTGAAGAAAGTTTGAATCAAGAAGAAATGTGATTTTCCGAGATAATAACTATTAGTTGAGTGGCCATCTGAGAAATCAACCCTCATGCATGTGTTTCAAGCTTTCAATAGGCTGCAAGTTCCAGCGGTAGACATTCTAAGAATTCAAAGTAGAATTTTGTCACTGCTAGAAACTCGAGAGTCGAATGACTCATTGAATGTGTCAAATACTCATACAGACTTTATATAATGAGCATATTTACAATCAAATGATTTAATAACTGAAGGAGTAATATATACTGTGTCAACTCTTAACATGTAGTATGCAAAAAGTAAGATGATTGAAAATCAAAATTTAACAGGAATTCATTCTTTTGATTTTCCACCAAGATCTGTAAGGCGAGCGACAACCTCCTCATAGTTTGGTACCCTTGGATGGACATGCCCAAACATATCAGGCGTACAAGAATTTGCTCGAGTGTGTCCTTTCACTAGCTCTTCCGGAGTTACTTGTTCCAATTCAACTGGAAGAGATGTTGTTCTGCCTGATGGACCGCCTCGATTTCTATGACTAGAGATTTCACCATTTGGTTCATGTCCTGAATCTTTATGACCGGACTGATCCAGATGTTTCGTCCTAACTGATCTTTGTTCTGAGGTAGCATTTTCAACTGCATCATCATCTCTTGATTCGATATGATGAGCATCTTCAGATTCTTTATTGTTACTTGCTACATCCGCGTGCTCTTGTTCATATAGCATCTGTTGCAAAGCTTTTGAATTCCATTCTAAACCATATTCTACTGCTACATCTTGCATCAACTGTAGTTTCACGTCCAATTTATGTGGTACTGGCTTTAAATTCGCAGCAAACTGCCAAGAAAAATATGATCTTTTTTACAAGAAAGAGGAGTTATCTGAGAAATTTTATGCACGAGTATTATCTGAGGATGAAAAGAATGTGTAGTTACCTGATTATTGACACAAGATTCAAGTGAATTTCCATATCTTTCATTAAGCATCGTCCTAAGTTGACGTAATTCAGGCAGGTCTGCTAGTCTTGCTGCTGCAAACATCAAAGATCCTACAGGTTCCTTGCAATCCTCAGGGCATTCCCTGAAACAACAAGAATTGTTCAGAAATAGTTTGACTCACAGGAAAACTATTCTTGGAAAATTGATAAATTAGACAGGACATGGTAGACCAACAGTTTACCGAGGACATGATCCTAGATAGAAAGATATGGAGGTTGAGGATAAGTGTAAAAGGTTAGTTGGCAGTCGAGTAGTGTCTAGTTCCCTATCACTACAGTATTGTTATTATTACTCTCCTACGGTCTTATTCTTCAATTTTAGTGTTCTATTGGAAAATACATTTTTATATTCATAAGGTAAGGGTAAGGGTAAGGCTGCGTACACAGCACCCTCCCTAGACCTCATTTGTGGAATTACACTGAGTATGTTATTGTTGTCATCTGAGAACTGAGATGTTTATGATTAGGGCTGTTCATGCTTATGGTTAAACAACCAAACCAAACCGCAATCTGAATCAAACCGATTAAAAAAACCGATATTTGGTTGGATTTGGTTAGGTTTGGTTTTTGAATTTTGAAAACCGATACTATTTGATTTGGTTTTGGTTTTACAAATGAATATCCGCAAAAATAACCAAACCGAACCGTTAAATTATATATATAAATTTTATAATTATTTATATATTATTCATAAATAAAATATATATATTTTAGTAAATTTTAATTAACTTAAGTCTTTAACTTTACTATTTTTTTAAGCCCAACACTTAAATTTCAGCCCAAGTATTAAAATCCTAATTCTAACTCAACCAAAAATTTATTATTTAAGTGATTTTTACATTTGGAGCACTGATTTTTTTTTTTTTTGGTTTATTAGGGAAAATTCTCAGTTGTCACAACATGCAAGATTCAATATGTTATATATTTATCAAGACAACTCTGCTAATATTGATTTTTTCCACTACATTATATACATTTGCTTTTCTCTTTTTTTAGATATAAGTCTTCTAACAGGGTAATGAGTTTTTTTTAGTCCTGTTTCAATTGTTCTATGTCTAGTATTGCTTAATAAAATTTACAATAGCTTTTCTGATTGTTTATGTACTATGAATTTGTGTCTATCGAGATGCATATGCCCTCAAAAAACTATATACTTTCAAACCGAAATAACCAAAAAACCGAACCAAACCAACAATAACCAAACCGACGGTTATTTTTTTGATTTGGTTTGGTTTGGTTTTAGAAATTTAAAAATCGATTAATTGTGGTTTGGATTTGATTTTAACCTATAACTGATCCAAACCGAACCATGAACACCCCTATTTATGATGCTAGAGATTCACTAAATTCTATTGTCAGAAAATGGATATTATATTAACAATTTATGTATACTGTTCTTCTGAGACACCAAATAGAAATTAAAAATGTGAAGAGTACCTCTGTGTACTTATGGTGTCAAGGTGACTAAGGATCTGCTCACAATACTGATCTAAAAAATCATAACAGCTCAAGAGATTCAGCTCAACTAGAAGGCCTTCAGTCTGTTGCATTAAGACAAAAAATCAGTAGAGCTTAGTTTCATCAGTTTTTGGGGAAAACACAGATTGTACAGATTCACTTTATTCAGGCTAATATGCCAATCCTCATCGTATGATTTTCGATGCAAAGTAGATGGATCCTCCTCTCACTAATGACACTATTACGCAGAGAACATTGCACCATCAACAGACTAAACGTTGATGGAACGAATCAACAACTACGCCTCAATCCCAACCAAGAAAGAGATGCTTTTGTCACATGCTAGAAGCATATCTAGAGCTTATGTAACATACATCATAACACTTCTATTTTTATAAAAACACATCATTAAAAACAAAATATGAATTTTAAAATCGAAGAGTTTCCAAATATAGAAATGAGTTATTCTCTCGTTTGAACTCATATAAAATAAAACAAAGTCATAGAATAACGGAATATACAGACATATAAATTCCAGCAAAAGAAAAATTACTCTGTCGTAGGCATTGACATCCAATTCAGATTTAACAAGGTCAGCTATATCATTCCTCAAGTATTTCTGCATTGAATTTCTCTTCTTCCTGATCATATCGATTCGAGTTTTGGTCTGCTTGATTGTAGACTTGCTGTATCAGAAAATTTCCACAAGAACATTAGCAATATTAACAAGAAAAAATAAAAACAGACGAATTATCACTCTTACCATTTTGAATAAAACTTGTTTTTCTTCCATGAGTCCAACATTTTTTATTTTTTTGGTTCACCTAAAAAGTTAAAAGATTTGAAAAATTAAAAGGATACAAATTTTAATCTAGAAGCAACATGGATTTTAATTAAAACCTTTAAGATGGAGAAAAGAACAGAGGAATCTCATATACTAGTATTAATTAAGTGTTAATTTAGAATTTAATTCGTTATGAAAGAAGTTGAAGATAAAAAGAAAAAAGAAAAACAGTCAAGCTATATTCCATGGGGGTCTATTGGATAACGGCAATTAAGTTCTTTTACTGTAATGTCCTCATTATTAGGAGTGTGTTTTAATGGCTATAGGCGAAGGAGAAGGGTAGTATGGTAAATGCTTACAGGTTCTATGGAATACGAAGTTGGCGGGTTTACGTTAGATTGATGGACTCGGAGTGGAAACCGCGGGAGAGTAACCGTTGAGTATCATCTTTCAATTTCCATCCTTAAATTATTTTATTTTATTTTATTACTATATTATTATTATTATTATTATTATTCTTTGGAGGTAAAGGAATATAAAAGACAAGTTTTTTGTGATATTGGATTTGGAAATTTGAAAAAACGAAAAAGAAAAGGAGAGTGTGATGGATGGATAAGATTCTTTAATTATTAACTAGATTTTTTTGAGTTTGTGTCTTCAGAACGTAAGATACATTTTTTTCTTAATAAATCTTATGAGACACAAATTTAAATTAAGTAAATCTGTAAGTACTAGCTACTTAGTGGTTATCTCAAAAAAAAGGAACCTACACCTAATTATAAGTAATGCTGGGATGGATAAGATTTTTTAATTAGTAATCAGATTCTTTGGGTTTAAATCTTGAGAAATAAAGATTCATCTTTCTCTTAATGAATCTTATGTTGTACAAATTTGAATTAATCAGATGTGTAAATATTAGACATTTAATGGTTATTTCAATAATAATAATAATAATAAAACCTATACCTAAGTAATGCAGGGTAAAATTAATCTCTATTTTGATCCCATCTTCATGTTACATATTTATGTTCCACTACATGTGGCACTATTACTATTTAAAGAGTAAGAGAGATTTTTCTTTGCTCACAACTTTTTGAAATTGTTTTGAATTGTATATTAGCTATTGAATTATAATACTCTTCTATAGCTTATAATTTATAAATATGTATATATATTTTTAACATGCATGTTATATATCAAAGAAAATTTTTTACTCCAGTTAAAAAAGAAATGACATTTTTTTAGTTTTTCAACTTTTCACATGATATATATATAAGATCACAAGATATTTTGGTACACTGTATGTTTAATCAAAAATCACATAATTCAAAAGTTTTCTTTATTTTCTTTAACTTCATATCAAGTTAAAACAGGTCAAACAAATTGAAAAAGTAGTATATTCTTCTAGCTCTTTGAGATATAAAGTAAAGTTGTTAATAACTTTATTATAATCGGTTTCTTCTAATAGTTCTTATTCATTGATAATATAACCAATTTATTTAATCTTTCTTGACAAATAGTATTCCAGATATGTCATTTTTTCTACGAAAAGTTAACTTCTTTTGAAAATGGTATTCAATATTTTTTTTAAAAAATAACCTATGACCAAATACCAATTATTGCTAAAAATAAAATAAAATAAGACCCCTCAAATATGGGGCTTAAGACTTGCCTTTTTTTTCAACTCTTTAGAGCCGACACTAACTCTCCTAAGATAGGAATAAGATTGTGTATACATCATTCTCTCTTGACCTTTCTTGAATATGTTAAGTTGTCGTCCACGTAAGTTTCAACAAAATTCCATGTCACAGTCCATCTACCAATATGTTACAGTTTGAATTGTATCCTTGTTACGACTTCGAATTTATCGAAGGAATTAATTTTGCTCTTTCTTACTTACTAATTACGTAAAAATTAAAAAAATATGAGCCTGAGTCCGGCCTTCGAATTATGAAGGACCATAGAAGAGTCCTAAATAAGGGAATTTCCCATCCATAGGGAATATGTAGAGTTGATAGGATTTTAATTCTACACCAGAACTGAATATATCAAAAAAGATAAAAGATATACAAATCGGAAAAAGTTAAAAGAGATTTGAAATCAGTTAACTAAGTAAAAAAAGGGTAGTTCAATGTACAAAACATTCCTAATACAATCATTAATTACAACTTTTACCGCTCATGAAGATAACTTGATTATTGCTCTAACGCTCCCCTTCAGTTAATTAAGTGAAAATGAAACTACCAAAAACATCTCAAAAAGTGAATAAGGAAACGAAACAAATAGTTTCCACTATCAACCAAGTCATTACGAACCAGCCGGTCCAAATTGAGGTTACGAGGGAGGCGATCGCTGTAGTACAACAATGTTGTCAAGGTTGAAACCGGTTGGATCATAAATGCCCTTGTCGTTCTTGCTACAGATCCAAACATCATTGTCACGATAAGCTGCAGTTAATTACAACATTTTTTTAGTTACAAAAAAGCATATATAAAAAATTTATTAGAGCTTGAAAAACTATTAAGATTCAATTTATGTACATTGATGCATCTACAAATATTTTTTACATTATAAGTGTATATTAGGAGTAATTAACTTGCTATAGCACGTAATCTGCATTTTCAAAAGTTGTTAAATCCCATTTATCTATAATTATTAGTTAAGTAGGAGTATTCCTATCATTACAAAAAGAATGATAAAATGTCTAATTTTTTAACAATTTGGAAACAATTTAACTTAAATTTTTCATTTTTACCTTAATGACAGAGATTTCTTAGCTAGACAAATATGTTACTAAGACATGTTGAAAAACATAAATAATTCCAAAAACTTTTTAATCATACACATACGTTATGCCATATTTAATTTATAAAACATAGATTTCAAATCTTCTCCTTCTTTCTTTTTCTTAAACTCTATCTTTATTCAATCTACATCATATAAATTAAAACTAAAGGTAACGGCGCATACAAGAGGTTCATCTAAATTCCTTTTGTGTATAGTACTTGTTTACATTTTGAATTTTCATGATAAAAATCCTGACTCCGCCAAAATGGTGGCTCTACAATAATTTTTTTTACACGTTCCTTACAAAAAAGTGAACTCAAAACTAAAACCAAAACAAACAATTCAGAAAATGGAAAAGTCTCATACATAAGGCTAATGTTGAAGCAGAAGAAGAATAAGGAGAAGAATTAAGAGTGACATACATACCATTGAATCATGCAGCTTCTTTCTTGGTTTTGGAATACTAGAAAATTGAAACTCAGAGAAAGAAATGAGTAGTTGTTATGAAATTAAATGCCACTTTGATTAGGAGCAGAGGTTTTGATTGGGTTTAATAGAAACAAATACACATGCAAGTCTTGATAAAAGTGTAATTGAACTAACATGAATACCTGCCAAAAAGTTATATCGAGAAAAACAAAGATCTAGGCTAGCAAAGTGGTTTTTCTAGTCATCATAAAAAACATAGGGCGGTTACTTTGGAGATATCGACACATATTAGAAGGCCTAACTTTTTTTTCTTTTTGGTAAGCAAAGCAAAGAGGGCTTAATTGCACTTGCAATTTACTTAAAGCTTATAAGAGTTGTGGAAGGGTTCAGATTCGAGCTCTGGATATGGAGAAAGTCATGATAGAAGTGTCACCTCCAAATAGACCGTGCAATATGCGATCTGAATTTAATTGAAATTCTAATGCAGACTGGAAAAAAAAAACTTAAAGCCTAACTTATAATACGCACGTAGAAACTATTTATTTATGTAGGTCGGGGTTGGGTATATTCTAATTAGCCAAGAATATTTCACAAGAAAGCGAGATCAAATTCCTGCCTTTGCCTTACTGCTCAAGCATATATATTCATATATTGTGAGCACATGAAATTAGACCAAAATATAAATTTACTTTACTTGTTCAATAGACAATCTTTTGAACAAGATGAGAGTTGTACTTCATTATTCGTTCCGTTCCTTTTAGTTGCTATATCCTAAATATAGTTATTCATAAATACTTGCTTGTCAATTCTAAAAATCAAGCGAGAATTGATTTTTTTCAACTTTGATCTTATTATTCATTATTCTAAAATTAAGAGGCACGTAAATAGATACAGATTAAAGAATTAATAAAGAGTATTTTAGTCCAAACTAGAATACTCCTATTATTGGATTCTGATTGATTCATGGATGTTTGTCCATTACTCTCTCAGTTTCAATTCATGTGATGTAATTTGAGTGGACACAAAATTTAAGAAATATGAAAAAATATTGCAACATTCCAAAATCACATACATTTTTTAAAAAGAAGAATATACTTTTGTAGACTTTTTTGTGAAATAAATAGGACTTAAACATGTGTAAAATGTGGATAATATAATTAAATATTTATTGAATAAAAAAGGTTGTTCATTAAAAAAAAATCTTGTCATATAATTGGAATTTTGAACATAGCCAATCAAGCCATATTTGCATGATAAAATTTGGGTTCTTAAGGCTAGCCTGGAGCCCAACCTGAGGCAGCCTTGTGGCCCAAATCAAAGCCTTGGTATAGGATCAATATTCAATAGTCTTAAAATGCACATCAAGTACCTATATATAGAGAAAGAAAAATATATAGTAGAGAGAACTCAGAAAATGACGGACAAATTAATCAAATTCAAGTTTCAACTACTTAATTAATTAGTCATGAAGGGTCCATCAATTTACAAGTATCGGTACTCGTATTAGAGTCCAACTATTTTGGATTCACATCATGTGGAGCTCCATGTCAGAGGAAGCACTCCCACCAAGGAGCTCCATTTCAGGGGAAGCACTCCCTACCAAGAATTTTTTCATACCCAAAGCTTGAATTCGAGACCTTTAATTAAGAGAGAAACAACTCTATCCACTGTATCACATCCTTTGATAATGATAATCTATATTCATTCAACGGTAGGTTATTTGAAAAAAAAACAACTAGAGAAAATGTAAAGACTAATTGTACTATTTTGGGTTCCTTATCAGCTTATCCTATATCTGATCTTTACATAAAACCAGAAATTCTTTTGGGACGACCATAATATACTACTCCCTTTGTTTCAATTTATGTGACTTACTTTCCTTTTTAGTCGATCCCAAAAAGAATGACACATTTTTATATTAAGTAACAATTTGACTATTAAATATCTATTTTACCCGTAATGAAATGATTTATAGCCACACAAATTTATATCATTCATTTTAGACCACAAGTTTTAAAAGTCTTCATTTCTTTCTTAAACTCCGTGCCAAATCAAATTACCTCAAATAAAATGGGACGGAGAGAGTAGTATAATTTGCAGGTAAGACTAGTCAAACAACGTGTGAACAATGAAATCATAATTCTAAAAATAGAGTACCAAGTCTATTTTTTCCTAAGACATAAAAAATAGTACTTCTTCTCTGCATACTTGTTCAATTTTCCTTTTTTATTTGTCTCTTTTTACTTGTTTATTTTGACAAATCAAGAAAGAACAAATTTATTTTACATATTATACCTTCAATTAATTAATTTTGAAAAAGTTATAACTTCCTGAAAATTTTAACTTTTTAATTCATCCACTTAATAATTAATAGGGATAAAATGATAAACTCACTATGTCAATCATTGTTTTCATAATAGACGTGTCAATTCAAAAATAAACAAGTAATTAGGGACAAAGGGAGTATGTAAATTTGAAAATAAAGTAATGTATATATTTTCAAGTTGAAAATGCTATTTGAAAATTAGAGTTATATTTGGATATTTATACAAATTGAATTGTTTTAGAATTTTAATGTGTAATTTGAAATGATAATTAGAAAAATATATCTTTGGTGTTTCTGAAAATTATTCTGAAAAAAAGAAGTGAAAATGGTTTATTTATATCTTAAAATATAATCTATGTTCTTTGAGTATTTATTATATTAATATCATTTTCTACATAATTGGGATATCTATAATTTTCAAAATGGAAAAGGCTCAAATATGCCATCAAACTTTCAGAAAAGGCTCATTTATGTCATCCGTTAAAAGTTTGGCTCATCTATGCCATTACCGTTTAAGAAAATGCTCATTCATGCCATTATTTTTTAACAGTAATTTTGCAAAACCATTTTTTACACGTGGCCAATTATAATTTGGCCACATCATTAATTTTTTTATAAAAAAAATCAAAATTCTGAACAAAATTGAATTAAAATAACTCACCCAAATAAAAATCCACCCAAATAGAAGACCCACCCAAATTTTAAAAAGTCCCTGTTAACCCTTCAGTAACAAGTATTAAAATTTTATTACTCGTAGTTTCAAAATTAAATGGGTCCATTGTAATGGTTGGTCCGAATATCTATGCAGCTCCACTAGACCGGATTATAACTACTGAAAATTTACAGGTTCACGTAGCAATTAGCATCATATGTGGGGCCGTGCGCAACGAAGAATTTGTTGGCCGTTTCCTCGGTGGACAGAAAAAAAAAAAATCAGTTGCAGATTTTCATGATTTAAAAATAAAATAAAATATATATATAATAAACAAAAAAAAAATGATTTAGGATGCGGTGGATGAGATCGTTCTTTCCTTAGTTAGATGTCTTGAATTTGAGTTTGGATGTAGAAAAATTCTTCATAGAGAACTTTTTTCTCAAATGGGGCTGTAGACATTAAAATTTTGTGGGACTAAACAAGACGTGTTCAAAATTACAATGTCTATTCGATTTCAATTAGGATTTTTGGATAATATTCAACTCTAAATTCTAGTTTATGTCTATATAAATGTACTAAATTCACTCGAATATTCTACAAATTCATAGAATAATCATAAAGAAATAAAATTCAAATCATCCTAGTTCGAGAAATGAAATCAAGGATCAGCAAATATGCAATTTGAATTAATCGAATATCAATATAAATACTGAAGTGAACAAGAAGCAAGTCCGAAATTTGAATTAATTGAATTTCGATATGATTATTGAAGTAACAGTATACCAAATAAAAAACAAAATTTATGGCACTGCAGTGCACACTTGCTCCTCTATAAGAAGCAAACAAAAAGATGCAGACTATAATCATAAACGAGTCCCAATATCAAATTTAATTTATTACTTCATCATCGTCTGCTTTTAGAAAATACAAAAAAAGGAGAAAAATTTAATCACGTCACATTTTAGCAATTGTTAGATAAGAGTTGGGCCAAATTACAACTGCATAATCTAATTCAGTTTCAGAGAGAAGAAACGGTTATAAAATTGAAGATTTTTTTATTGGGGGAATTATTATAAATAAATATATGGATTTCTGGCCAGAGTTTCTAGCAAGTAGTTGGGGAAAAGAATTTGTGGCTGGCGGATTCGGAGGAATTGCAGGTATCGTATCTGGTTATCCTCTTGATACCATTAGAGTCCGTCAACAGAGTTGTACGCCTGGCTCTGCTTTCAACATCCTCCGCCATGTTGCCGCCACTGAAGGTCCCCTGGCTCTCTACAGAGGCATGGCTGCTCCTCTCGCTTCCGTCACATTTCAGGTCATTCCTTTGTTTCTACTCGGCTTATTTGTTCAGTAATTACGGCTTCATGACAGTTCATGTGCTTCAGAAATTGTGTATAGTTATTTTTGTATATTAAAATTGAAGTGGTAATTGGAGTTCATAAATTTGAAATTCTGAATTCGCATCCGAAAACATATATATTGGATAGGTGTAAAATGGATGTTTATTCATATGTGTTAATCGGACTTCTCCCCGGAGTTTCTCCTAGCTAGGCTTATCAGTTATCACCAGGGGTGGAGCAGGTGGAGTCAGTCAAATTCAGTAGATTATATTCGAATTGTACATTTGAGTTAATAAATTCATTAAATATGTATTATCACTTGAATGGTTCAGAATCCATAAAATTGAAATTCTTGTTTGGTTGCGTATCACCTGCTCTGTTTCTCGCCGAAGATGAGGAGTCAAAAAATTTCTTGCAAAAAATTGTGTCACAGTCACAGAAGGCAAACATCGTAAAGGATTGAGATGGGTATTACGTGGAGATGAGTGAAGAGGTCCAATAACACGTAATGGTTATATTTTGTATACCTACCAAAACAAGAGAGATAGAGACTTTGGGGTCCTCAAATGGATTTTTTTACGTTCACGGAACTAATACCAAATTAAGCTTGCTTAACAATAATAATAATAATAATAAAAGTAATAAATATTAGAATTTAGAGACCACGAGTCTCCTACATAAATAAATATAATCACTTGTTTCCTATTACAATTTGTTAATGTTTTATAGTACTAATTGTTTGTTGACTTGCATTTGTGATGGAGTCTTAGTCATCAAATCTTCATTCATTGGTGATTCATATCCGTTTGTGGAAGAAAATAAGGGAATTAAGTCATTAATTAGTAATTAGTTATTCTAGAAGGAAAAGGATGGGACATTCTCAAATGACATGAGCACTGAAACATCCTTTATTTTATTATAAACCATTTTCCCCACATCACCCATTCTGTTTAGATGGTTGTTACATATTGTTAATAGTGTATCGTATTGTATTGTCTGGATAAATATAATGTATATATAGATTATATTGTTTCTTGTCGTTTCATAATGTCATGCACCAGCAATATGAAGGATAAACTTATATTAAAAAAAAAAGGATACGGAGTAAAGTTAGAAAGAGTAGGATAAAGGGTAAAATAGGACCTACAAACTCTAGGATAAAAGGTAAAATAGGACCTACAGGCTCTAGGGGTTCAAGAAACAGACCTGACAAATATGCAACAATACTCCATCAAAAACCGGGAGCAGCTAAATGGATATTCATAACAAGATTAGCTATAGTGAACATGCTTACATACCAAGTATAGGTTAATGAACTGGGGTGTCACAGATAACCAACAGTGTGTCTTATGTAATGGGGTATTGAGTCAAGTGAACATCTTTTTTTTACTTGTGATTACTCTAAAAACATATGACATATGGACACAGCTGTTATGTTGGCAAGGAATAACTAGAGACCAACTAGCACTTGACAAGAGGAGCTTGAGTGGGCCAACAGAAATGCACGAGGAAAAGGAGCAGCAACCACTATCATTCGAATGAGCATTGCAGCTGCAGTTTACTACATCTGGATGGAAAGGAATAATCGGGTCTTCCAAGTTAAGTCCAACAAACCACACATGGTAACCAAAAGAATAGTGCAAGAGAGATGTTCGAAGCATAAGCTTACAAACAAACTAGTAGGACTAGATCACTATACCTAGACTTTTTCGTAGATATGTAGTCTTTGGAGAAATGATTGTTAGTTGTGTTCATTGTTTGGTTGCCACACCAATACGGATTTGTACTGAATGTTAACACTTTTGGTAATAAAATAAGTTTAATTGCCAAAAAGAAAAGAAGGTAAAATAGGACTACTAAACAAAAAATAAGAGCAAGATGAGGAGAGAAATAGGTAACATTCGATTGCACCAAAATTAAAGTTATAATCAAAACAAACATCGTATATAAGGTAAAAATATAATATATAAGTGAAGATGGGCTGTCAACTGGAGTATTATTCACTTCTCAGGAGAACATACACTATAGGCTTAAATTGCATTTCATGCATAATTTGATATTTTATTTTTTTGCAACTTTAGCTAATTAGCTGCTACAGTTTGGTACAAGTTTGCTACATATGAACCGGAGCAAATGTTCAACTTGAGACATGTCATTCATTGTTGTTCTTGTTTGTAAGACTAATCGATATAGAGTCTAATAATCCCAGAACTTAATTAATTTCTACAATGTGTAAAATAGTTTCTTTGCTATTGCAGAATGCTATGGTATTTCAGATTTATGCAGTGCTATCGCGAGCATTTGACAGGAATGCTCCAGCCAGTGATCCACCCTCCTACAAAGGAGTGGCCTTAGGTGGATTTGGAACAGGAGCATTACAAAGCCTAATGCTCACTCCTGTCGAACTTGTGAAAATTCGACTGCAGTTGCAACAGAGAAATATCCTGGATAACAAAAAACAAAAAACAAGTTGTAAGGGTCCAACTGATGTGGCAAGAAACATATTCAGACAAGAAGGATGGAGGGGAATTTATCGCGGATTAACAATTACAGTCCTCAGAGATGCACCAGCTCACGGCCTATATTTCTGGACATACGAGTATGTTAGAGAGCAACTTCATCCAGGATGTCGTAAGAATGGTCAAGAGAGCTTTAGAACAATGCTTATAGCAGGTGGTCTTGCAGGAGTAGCTAGCTGGATATGCTGCTATCCGCTGGATGTTATCAAAACTCGATTCCAAGCTCAGTCACAATCTACACCATTGAGATATACTGGCATTGTTGATTGCTTCAGGAGAAGTGTGAAACACGAGGGATACAATGTGCTCTGGCGAGGTTTGGGAACTGCAGTTGCCAGAGCATTTGTAGTGAATGGGGCTATATTCACTGCCTATGAAACTGCCTTAAGGTGCCTTTTCATCAACAACAACAATAAAGTTCACGCGAATATTCAAACTGAAAATGCATTCTAATACCGGAGTAAGTAGTCATTGAGTTGTGTTGTCTCATTTTATATTATTCATTATAGCAATTGTATGGTTTATACCTCAAGCTGAAATGTAATATTAGTCTTTTCTTATCAACTTGACTTCCTGTGGACATGGTTTAATTATAATATTTCGTCACTTTCTGTGAAATGTAGCTTTCATGTATGTAGTATACTCCAAAGGCTTCTAGGATCTGGGCTTCAGCCATTATAGGTGTTGAGATAGCCTTCTTGATCTCTTCAATTAGACATACGTCCGCCATGGGCCTTATTTTCTTTCTTGTTATGAGATTTAAATGCTCTTAGACGTTTATTTAGCAGCATAAATGACAGAAATGTGTTGCAATTTCTCTTTAGGTTTGCAGATGGTAAAGATCATTGATCGCTCTGCTATATTGAGACTTCTTGAAACAAATTACAGCCAAAATATTAAGGATGAATTATACTTATAGTGTCAAATAACTTACTTGACATTGTAAAGAAACCTGCTCAAGAAATACAGATCGAATAGGGTTGATTCCTCATATGGTCATTCAATTAATAGTTGCCAACTCAGAAAGTCACTTTTCTTCTTGATTCCAATTTTCTGAGATAATAACTACTAGTTGAGTGATTAACTCAGATTTAATAAGGTTTTCTGAAAATTTTCAATATAGAAGTCCATGGCATGGCAATTAACAGACATAAAGAAGTTAGCTAAGCTCGAAAACTTTCATTAGTAAGCAAAAGACATTTTCTCTGTAGTTTCTAGAGCTTAATAGGACCAAGACTTCACATTTAACTGTTGACATTGATGAATGTCTGTGGAAGTGATAACTCATTATACATGTCCATGAAATACCTGTCAACAATGTCAAGGTAAACTGGACATTTTAGGTAAGAGTAGTAGTAGAGCACTTCTTTTATGTCCATCATTTGATCCAAATCTTCCTCATCCATCATCTCTAGTTCCTTCATCTTCTGTACTAATACCTCACCTTTACTTGTGTTTCGAAGGAATGCATCTTCCATTTTTTCTCTCTGTTCTTTCATTGTGTTGTTTACTGATTCTTCGCGAATGTTCTTTCTCTGTGGAACTTCGTTTTGGTTACTACATTCCCATTGTTGAGGAAAGTCTCTGTAGAAATCATCCAATTCTTGAATAATGCTGTTTGGAATTCGGTTGCTACGAGAGAAGAAGGGATTGAAGTGACAAACTTTAGGTAACTTGTGATGACTTTTAAAGAGAAATGAATTGAGATTATGTAGTGTTTTGAGGAAGAGGTTCTTGGTCTTTTGAAAGGTTTTCTTAAACAGCATTTGTGGCTTTCTGTACACCTTCCCCATGTGGCTTTTATCTTTCTTTATCTTCTTAGCAAGAGATAATGCAACTTGTTTCCCTCCTTAAATTTTAGATGTCCAAATAGTTTTCAACATGTACTGATGAAAGTGATGGGGACAAGGGCATTCTCTTCTTTTTTTTTCTCTTGACTTCCTTGCTTTAATTGTGTTCCCCAATATATCTTTCCCTTTTTGATATTTTGGCCAACTTGTGTGCACTTCGACTAGTGTACTCTGAGTACATGCTATGGTATTTTGGCCAACTTGTGTGCTTCGACTTGTGTACTCTGAGTACATGCTACCTATCACCAACAAGATTTTGGATAACTCTGTCAACCAAGGTTTAGGTAATTAAATTAGAAGAGATCGCCTGATATTTTTTTAATTACTAGAAATTCGGAGCCTTTGTCTCCGAGAGCTGGCCTAGGAGCGTCATCCTTATTCTATATCTTTTCTATTTGCGTGATATTCTTTTGACTATATTAATGCTGCTGAAAGTGTTGCAGCATTCATTATAAAGAAAAAGGGAAAGTTGATCAGTGAGTTGGAGGATGCTTAAAGTAATTATTACCTATAATTAAGCATACCTAAATTACATTCAGTACAGTTTGAGACAACTGGGCCCCAAGCAATACATGAAATAAGGCCATAATTTCCCTTTAATCGAGTAATAAGTACTGTCTGTATCAATTGTATCAAGTGCTTTTTTTTAAATTAAAGAGCTGTCTTTTGGGCCCCAATCTATAAAAGGATTGGTATAATGTTGGTTGAATAGGGTAAGAGGCCAAAACTGACGGAAATGAGATGAGCCTCGTCTTAATACCTCTGCTGAAGGAAACCTCCTTTTTTTTAATAATTGTGGCGTTCGTATCAACTTGCATGCGTCCACCAAGACTTGTACAAATAGAAAGAACTCCCCTGATATTTTTTGCTTCCGCTGGAATTTTTTGACCTGAGGACTGTGTGGGACTTAGTGGTTAATGAAGTGGGGTATTTAAAACCTCTTCTTCTCTGTAAACTGTTTGAGGAAAACTACAGCAGTTTTGTAAGTCATGACTACAGCTGAATCACAAAATTGCAATAATTTTACTCTGTATCTTTTGTTACACTGATAATTAGAAGGTTCACGAGTTTGGCAGTAAAGCTGCGGATATCATACAACAACAATAAGCAAAGTGCAGACCAATTTTGATCAGTGCACACGGGAATTCAGTTAAACATATATAACAATCATGAAAATGATTTGGCAGATTAATTCAATATATAATTTATCATAACTGTACATCCCAAAATTAGTGCATCAATTTTAGTTGATACAAAAGGTTCATCCCTGTATAAACCCACAACTTATTAACATTAACAACTTGTGCCTCAATACAAAACTTCATCAGGTCTGCAATTTTGGCCACGACCTCTTACTGGTTGTCCTCTTTGCCTTTGTGGAACTTGAAGAATTGATGCAGCAGCCTCTGAAGTTCTCCATAATTCTTTGTTCCAGAAACAAGACAACCTTTAATCCACTGGGGGAGCTTGTTGGTTGAGTGTGAGGAGTTTCTTTCAGAAGGATCATATGTATAGCGTTTATCAACTAATAGGATGGCAGCATAGTCGTTAATATGCCGAATTGCTCTACCTACAGCAGATTATTGAAAAGCACTGGAATATGAAAATCCACATAAAGCATATGAACAAGCTAAAGGACTATTGAAAGTGGCTGTTCATTATATCAATTATTAAGTTATATTTAAGGATCAAGATATCTATATTAGGAGTAAAGGAAAGTCTGTGAGATCATAGTTAACAGGGGGGGGGGGGGGTTGT
>NW_006239140.1:242970-271201 GCF_000226075.1 Solanum tuberosum | reverse complement strand
GGGGGGGGGTTGTTGAAAGAGAGCCTTTTCATATTTTTTTTGGTTCTAGTCCATGCATAAATATTTATCCAAAGACAAGTTGGATACAGCACTCACCAATTGATTGATTCACAGCTTTCATGCAAAGATTCTCATAATACTGCTTCCCTCTATGCTTGCAGCTTTTTAGGATGTCCAGCCCAGCTTGAGCATCTCCATTATACCAGCTCCTTTCAGCCTGAAATTTAGTGTTCTTACCACTAGAAGTATCAAATCCTTCAATATGTTTAATCCTCTCCATCAACTCGATGTCAGCAGGACTAGGATAGGGCAATCCAACCATGACTATGCATCGACCCATCCCATCGCTGAAGTTGATACCTTCTGATACTTTCCCACCCACAATAGCAAGGAGAATTGCACCATTTCTTGATTCGGGATCCCGCTTAGAACTTCTATGGGACAGTGCATCAATTGTTTCCTTGTATTCCTTCAAAACAGTTTCCACATCTGTACTTCTTCTAGGTTCTCTAAATATGCGCTTCTTTTTCATAATTCTTCCAATGATGCCCGACTCCTTCCATGCATCATAGACCTGGCCTTCGTAGTCAAATGATGAGAAGAAAAGAACCATGCCTCCAGGAACTACATTTACCAAATTGGAGACCAAAAGCCCTAGTTCTTGTATCTGCCAATATAGGTTCATGAGTATGTCAGATTCAGTAGTGTACTTTAGGGTAATATTCTAACTGAATGTCAAAGCAACAACTTCTAATTAAGTGAAACTGGAAATCTGGAATTTGCTGGGATAACATAAGTGAATGCAGTATTCATGTAGCACATTCACAGACAATAAGAGAATTCAGTTGTGGAATTTTTTACTTAAAACAGGCATATATGATGGAAGACTATGCATACCATGACTGATGAGCTTCTGGCGCTGTAACTAAAATCAAAGGAGTGGCCAGAAGGCCCCTGAGGAACAACAATTGGTAGAATGTTTGCAGATGGGATGATATGACCACAGGAAAAGAAATGCAACTGATCCGGTGGTAACCAAGGAAATAGGCGTTCTTTTGTTTCCTCTATAGGTTGTAAAGTCCCACCAGCCAATATGACAGCATGAGCTTGATTCAAGATCTGCAAGTAGTAGTGCAGAAGCAAATGGTTTTCCATAAGCGCCTTTGCAAGGGAACTTTGGAATGTAAAAAGATGAAGTTTCTAGCAAACCTCAGAAAATATCTTTTCTCCTGTGAGCATGACATATTTCAAATACCCTCCTTGTTGCATTGAGCATTTTGGCCTTGGCCTTGGCCTTGATATTATTATTCTTCCATCACCATCTTTATTTGTCAGTGACAGTAACATGTTAACTAATGCTTGGAAACCAGATAATGCACTTTCATCATGACTGCTTTGGTCGTCATTTTTCAATCCTGAAACTTCTACTGAGAGTGCTAATTTATGTCCATATCCACATACCTGAGAGCTCAAAGGTCTTCAAAACTAAACGATATTAAAGATGGATAGAGATAGATGAACAACTAGTAAAGAATCAGAAATTATATACCTTGTGCATAATATTGCTTTCTTCTATATACAACAAGAGCTTATACAGATTTATGTTGTCAATATTGAGGGCAAATAGAAACTCGTTTATCGCCGTGGATGACTCAAAGCCACTTTTACTTCCCTCAGCATTACAAAGGGGGTAAAAGGTGCTTTGACAATTCTCATTACGCAAAACTTGTAGAAAAGACCGAGTAAGGACCATCATTATTTGAATATATCTTCGGTTGCCTGGCCCTAACAGATTGCGAAAGCGTATGAAGTAACTCTCCAAGTGCGAATGCACAAGTTCCAACTGAAAATGAAGCAGATCCAATTGGATGTTTCTTCAATGTGAAATACTAGGAAGTAAAACACAAAGAAAAGAATATTAAAGTGCTGGGTAGTGCCAGATGGGATGGTTGTGCGTGTCTGATGGCAATGATTAGAAAATTTTCTTTACCTGTGACAGTGTAATTTTTGCGTTGTGCATGCTGACGAGAGAATCAGCTAAATTATGAGCTTCATCTATGACAACAACACTATCTTTTAAACTTAAACCAAGTGATTCACGCGATGATTTTGAAAGAAGTGATTGATAAGGAAGAACCACAAGATCTGCTGTGTGGACCATGCTTCTTGAGCCATAGTAAGGGCAAGTTTTTAAGTCATTTCCAATCTGAACAAGATCCTCAATATCCAAGGGCCCTTGTTGAGAAACCTCACTTCGGAATTCATTTCCTCTTTTGTGATTCCTAAGCATTGGGCATCCTGAGGACGTCTTGGACCTTCCCGCTCTGCCACAAGCTCTGATGTTCTGCATATAAGTTGGTAAATGAAGTTAAGAAGTTCCAATTTGGAGCATACAACTATTTATCATAAGCTGAATCTAAACAAATACATAGTCTATGACTTCCATAAAATAATAAGTCACATATTCATATAAGGATTACAACACGCTGATTCTATTAGAACGTGTTTCTGAGCAGCATTGGCATCGTAATTCCCAGTGAACATCCAATTGCAGAGTAAAATTATGTTAATTTTTTAAAAAGGTTTCTAACTTCATGTTATAATCTACTAAAATGGGAAAAGTATGAGAAGAATTACATTTTGATACTAGCAGAATAGATCTCTACTTCAGGTTATGCCAGAGATGACGTGTAAGATGTCTTGCTTAGTATACAACAGCTACCTATCAACACATTTATACACTTAGTCAGGTAATGGTTCTTTTACCATCTATATGTTAACTAGAATACTTGCATATGCCAATAGAAACTGGTTGAGAGTCCAGCTAGGCATACCTTTGTCTTCGATATTTTAGAAATTTCCTTCTTCCTACTTTTTTGAAGCTCCAAACATTTCTCATTTATCTGAGCGGAGCTGCCTAACTTCAACACATCTGAAATGGAAACCAACGGATCCCAAGACATTAGCATTAGAAATGTTCACTGAAAAATTTCAACAAGATTGCAATTTTTTACTTACAAAAGAACAAGCTCGAAAGGCAGTCTATCTTGAGTACCTTTATTAATGCAGAAATTCTTCCTAGATCCTAAGCATACAACCTTTACTTCATCCGCAAATTTAGTCTTCCTTAACTCCTTTACGAACTGTGAAAGTTGTGAATGTGTCCGGCTACAGAAGTAAATCTTGGGTCTAGCCTCATCCTCTTCATCTTCCATGTTATCTTCATCTTTTTCTTCCTCACTCGAGGAATTAACCGGCACCCCACCACCCTTCCTTTTCGATCGCCCTCCATTTTCATCTTCACTCTCATACTCTTCAACCAAAAACTCCTCTTCATCCATTCCCTCAACCTCATGTTTAGTCAGTAAATTCTTTACCTTTTCAGTGTCAGTATCTTCATCCTTCCCACCCCCGTTAGTAATTAAATCTCTCACATTGTCCCTTTTTCCTTTCCTATCAATTTTTTTGTTGAACCCCATTTGCTTCTTTTCCTTCGTCTTCTTCTCAGGGGATTTGGTATCATTATTAATGACAAAGTCCCTCATCCAATCTGGTTCATCATCAACCCCCAACTGATCTTCCTGTTTCCCACTTAAATTCGAAGAAGAATCCATCTGGGTTTTCTGATGTTGCTTTTTATCAACAAGCCATTGAAGAGCACTGCAAATTATACTAAGCGTTTTACCAGTCCCTGAATAACGGTTCAAAAAACACAATTGAGTGAATTTAAGAGAGGCATAGTGGAAGTCTTTCACTGATTTTAACCCAAATCATACAAAAACAACTAATAAACTTTAATCCCAAACTAGATGCGGTCAACCATGTACCCTCTATACTCATGCTACAATAGGCCATTTCTATGTGTGGAATGGAAAAAGTTAACTAAACAACCTCTATATATAATACTTAAACAGTAACTACTCTGAATAGGATTCTAAATTAGCATTAATGTGAGTTATATAAAAGCATAATTTTTTACATTTGTATAAGAAAGTGGTGAAGATATATACCAGTGGGGCTTTCGAGCATGGCAACGCCGCCTTTATTGAGGGATTGGTAAAGGGCGTTCATAAAATCAAGCTGAATGGAATAGGGTTCGTACGGAAATGCCGGAAATTCCCTTCTCTCTTCCATCTCTGAAAACAAAATTGAAGTTCAAAGGGACTAGGGTTTCTTCTTTCTTCTGTTTCTCGCACAACTTCATAAAAGTGTGCCGGTGTTTGCAGCAGTTTTCTTTCCCGCGCTTAGTTGTGCTCCGTATGTTCTTTCTTTTTTTTTCTTTTTTTTTTTCCTTTTCTCTCTTGAGGGAGGTAATTATGTTTTCTTTAGTACCTATTATTACGTAAATAAGTTTATCGACTTAAAAGAAGTATATCGCATCCTTTAGTTATACATTTTAATCTCAATAAGTTGTAAAATTTCATGCATTGTTCAATTGATGATGATGTGCATAATCAAAGGAGGACACATATTTTAAATGATTAATTAACTTGGTTGCGTAAGGATGCTTGTGAATATGTGCACAAACTTTTTCAAAGTATGTTGTACTTTGTCATATCTAGGAGAGGAAGTTTCAAGTATCATAGGTCCATAATTCAAATAGTCAGAGAGATTGATAATGATGTCACACGTAGTTGGAACGGGGGTGTATGAAGTGGTGGCCCGTCTTTGGGGTACCGTGTGGTAAGAATGTGTAAGTTTAAAATGTAAGTTCTACCGAGTGGTGTCTAGACCAACATTGTTATATGAGGCAAAGTGTTAACCAGTCAAGAACATCCACATTTAGAAGATGAAGCTAGCAGAGATAGGGATGTTCAAATGAATGTGTGACCATATCAAGTGGGATATGATTAGAAACAAAATCATACCATGCCAAAGTGAGAGTGACTTCTGTTGAGTACAAGACGAGGGAAGCAAAATTGAGGTAATTTAGGCATGTGAAGAGGATATAGATGAGGTGTGTATCGTTCATAGTTGTGATAAATTCTTTATCGAGAATGGAAGACCTCGTAATAGTGATAAATTTTATTTATTTTTAATCGAGATTGAATTGATCTTCGATCTACCCTAATGAAACCTAAAATCTCACTTCCTGAATTTGAGGTGTAAGTGGTTAACTATAGCAGGGGTGGGTTTAAAGAGGTAAAGGTATACCGAAAAAAGAACCAAAGTGATGATTAAGCAAGATGAAAATTAAAATCTCACACAAAGAGGCTATTTTTCATAGGCAAGACCAAAATGTGGCCAGTGAATGCTAATTCTACCGAACTATATTGATTTAGTCCAATTACTTTGGGCCCAATTCAAGCCCATTATCACTGCAGGCACAACCCTAAAAGCCTTCTTCCTTCACTACCAAACTATAAGCACTGCCTAGATCGCCGCAGTTCTCAGTTGAGAAAGCTTAGGAGGAGGTCGCTAGGGTTTCTGCAACTGTAGCGTAATGGTAAGTGAAGCTAACCCTTTCATCATCTTTCCTGTTAACGTATACGTTTTCGTTTTCCTCAGCGAATTGGTACAAATCACAAATCACGAAATGGTTCGAAAATTAAAATTGAAAAGAACTACACTGAACATTGAAGAATGACCTGCACATATCAAAAAATGGTTCTGATTATAGAAAAGTGGTGCATATGTTTTTGTAAGTTTGCAAAAGGTGATCTGTAAGTGAATGTGTGGATTTTACTATATAGGGTAAGGGAACAGGAAGCTTCGGTAAGAGGAGGAACAAGACCCACACACTATGTGTGAGGTGTGGAAGACGGAGCTTCCATCTCCAGAAGAGCCGTTGCTCTGCTTGTGCTTACCCTGCCGCCCGTAAAAGGACATGTAATACCTATAATCCTTTCACTTTTGATAGTATACATTATATCAGAATATCAATCCTCTGATAGGAGCTGTACTCTCTTTTTTTACATGCTCTTCTGAATGAATGATTTACAGACAACTGGAGTGTGAAGGCTATTCGCAGAAAGACAACTGGAACTGGCCGGATGAGGTATCTTCGTAACGTCCCTCGCAGGTTCAAGACCAATTTCAGAGAAGGTATACATATTATAGCTTATCTTTATTTTTGGAAGTTCTTTTGTTTCTGCATTTTAAGATTTGCTAATTTACATTTTATTTAGGATTGAGTGTGCCTTTGGTATGGTGAAAATTGTTTATAGGATTTATGTAATCATTTTTCAGTGATTGTTTACTTCTAAAATGAGAGCTTACTTCCTCTAGTTATAGACAAAAGTCATTTTACTTTACAGATATCCATATACTTGCCTAGACCAATATTTATGTTAAGTTGTTTAATTGGGCACCAAGTTTAAGAAGTTTAAAGATAGTTTGTTTTTAAAGATAGAAAGTTGTCAATTTGTTTCCTTTATAGAAAGAAAAGAGTGTCACATAACCAGGGATTGATGAGAGTAATAAATGCTATTGTTGTACATTGTCTTCCACTTTGTATGAGTGAGGTACCCTGCATTATAGTACATGCTGTGACTACCCTTTTACCTTGAATGATGTTGCATATTGCACCCTTGTTCTATAGAAAACTAAGGGGATGTTGGGTAGTTGGTTAGAGTTATGAAGGAATTTATGTGTTATTTTATATAGGTATTTAGTTATGTATTACTTATTACGCCTTCTATCTTGCATAATATATAATACATAGATTCCTTCATAACTTGTGCATATATTTGTTATGTGGATTTATAAATTTGAAACTAAACATCATATTAGTTTTAAACATGAAAACCTTACCTACTAACTAGTTACCAAACATACTATTACTTATGCAAGATTTAATATCTATATAACTAACCTCCAAACCAGCTATCAAACAACCCCCAAGTGTCTATAATTAGTTCCAAGAAACCAGAACCAAATGCTTAAAATAGTTCTAGTAAGTTAATTTTCAAGATAAAACTGTTTTCACACTATTTTTCCCAAAAATTGTTTTATGTCATACTTAGCCAATGCTTATTGGTGTTTTAGGTTGAGTATGCATTTAGTTGAGCTTGAAAGATGCACATCTATAATTCAGTGTGATTGTTCCTTTGTTTAGCTTGACTAAGTTTGTTTAGACATTGCCAATTGATGATCAAGAATATCTGGTACTAACTAGTATGAGATGAATAATAAACTTTAAACTCTTGTTCTTCCAGGTACTGAAGCAGCTCCAAGGAAGAAGGGAGTAGCTTCTGCTTGAGGCCTTTAGACAGTTACTTGAGAGGCTATTAGTGGTAGCTTCATTTTGATATTTCAATAGTTAGATCAAGTAAAATTTTGGGACCTTCTATCTTAGGTTTTATTGCCCTTTGAAAGATTAATGTGCTTAAAATTTTCAAAGTATGTATTCCAACTTGGCATTTTTATAAAGAAGGGATCTTGAGACTTCCATAACTTATTGGATCTGATCTGCCTGTCTAGTTTTTATGTTACCTTGTGGTTGTTCAAATTGCTCATTTTGAATCTGTTGCTGTATGAAATGATTCCATTTATTTTAGTGTTATTCTTTTTTTCAAATGATTCGACTGGAATCTTTCAGTGAAAAATGTCTATATTTCCCTCATGGTGCGAGTAAATAATTTCTACATTTGATGTTAGAAATGCACAATTTTGCTAGTTGGTGTTGAGTGCACCGAACTGGGTTGAAGAAGGGACCGGGGCTTCTTCATTGTAAGGCATCTAGAAGCCAATAGTCTTGTAAAATTGTTAAATGAAAGAAGTCGCAGTAGCAAAGGGGTATCGGCCAGGCCATGACATTTACCTCTACCTTGTAAAAATGAAATATTCCTCAGGCCACCTTGAGAGATACAACTTACCAACTGAACCGCGTAAATTTAATGATAAATAACTCTTCTTTTTTCTCTGTAATTTATGAAGTTTAAAAAGAAAAAGAAGAAAATAATTTTAATCTTTATATAGTCAACCACAAAACATGCTTATGTGAGTACGAATCCTCTTAATGAAACTAGATGATCCTCATTAGAAGTCATAAATCATAATCAATCTCAACTAGTTTAGGATCACACATAATTAATTGATTAACAAGTAAATAGAGAAATCATGACTGAATGGGATAACTAATTCACATTATAGCAAAAGTTCTGAGTACGATTACCGGATATCATAACCTAGAAAATAAAGAAATAACCTCCATAGCATTATATATGATTCGTTTCAATTTTCTCGTATTTGGTTGGCTAAGAAATCGTAAAATGAATAAAATAATTTCTCCTCCTAGCGACTAAGGAACATTTTAGGAGGAATTTTTGCACACGTTTGATTTGAACTTATCTTGATCACCTTTTAATTAAGTTGGGTGGCCTGACTTTAAAAGCAAAACAGACTTATTCATTGTCTTATAACAACCAGCTAATAGCAAGCAAACAAATGTACAAACGCAATTACACAAACACATAATTGCATTTGTATAATTAGTCAAAGCAAGAGGCCAGTGACATTACATCCTGTTTCTATCATTCTTCAAAACAAACATGCACACCACGTTCTTCCAACCATTCACTTAAACTAAGAATTAAACACCAAAACATCCTCCCCACAATTATCCATCAACAAAACACTTTGCTTCTATCCCTTTCTCTCTGTACCTGCAGAAACACAACCTTTTTCTTCACAAATTTTCATTCTTTTTTCACCTCATAAACAACCTCATTTCATTAACTTTCTTGTCATATGATCATAAGTTCCATTTTTATGGAATGTGTTAATCATGATTCTTGAAACGAACAATAATTCAATGGCTGGATTCAAGTCACGTTTGGCTAATGATTCAACGGTCACTAGCTCTCGTTCAGGTAAGTCATTTTCTTCCCTTTTTAGAAAATTCACAAAAAAAAAATTGTGTGTGTGGATGGATTCTTGATTTTGTTCATTCTCCATGAAACACAAAACTTTAGTCAATTGTTAAAGCCCTGATGTCTCTGATAATAACTAATTTTCATAAAGATCTATATTTTCAATATTTCCTTTCTGTCACCCTGTGACAATATCAAGATTTTCACTAAGGGTATTCAAAATACAAAGAAATACATGTATGAAGAAGCCAAACGGATTCAACATCTAATATATATACATAGAAAATAATTATGTATAGAGTGTAATTTTCGATAAAAGAGGGGACCCTAGCTCCACCATTGTTGTCACCTTTAATGCTTTACTTTTGAAAAGAAAAATTGTGCTATGCTTGAGGGTCTTAAATGATTGAACATGTCTAAAGCATTAACTAAGGTTATCTGGCCAAAGCTAACAAAATGTTCCATTCCTCCTTTAGGGGTAATTATTCAGAAAATTTTCATCTTTTGGGTGAAAAGTACTTAGTAAATGAATTGATATATAGGATCTTGATATATTGTAGTCAAAAGATGTGGTTTTATGCATTCAGGGGCGGAAGCAGAGGGGCGCAAGGGGTTCAAATTATATTGTAATATGTATATTAATAGGGCAAAAATGATTTTTTCCGCGTATATGTAAGTTGATGAATCCCCGACATAGGATGTTTTTTTTTTGAATCCCTGGCTCCGCCACTGGCATTTACCACATTGCTGAAACAGTGACTCTTTTGGTCCTATTTAGATATGGAGTTGATGAAGGAAAAGTTTTCAAAGTTGCTCCTTGGTGAGGATATGTCTGGTGGAGGAAAGGGTGTCTCGTCTGCGCTGGCTTTGTCAAATGCAATCACAAATCTAGCAGGTAATCATCAGTGTATAACTAAAACTTGTTGATCTGTTACTAATCGGAGAAGTCAACTTTTCTTATCAATGTATGATATGTGCAGCTTCTGTTTTCGGAGAGATGAAAAGATTAGAGCCAATGCCAGCTGAGAGAAAAGCAAAATGGAGAAAAGAAATTGGTTGGCTTTTATCTGTCACAGATCACATTGTTGAATTTGTTCCTTGTAGACAAGTATCAAAAGCTGGAACAAACATGGAGGTACCTCTACCTCTCTCTCCTTCGAACTCTTTGTTGCATATTTCATATATCTACTGTACAACAAGAGTGATCGATCATACGTTCATTTAATTTATCTATCAGGTTATGGTAACAAAGCAGCGATCTGATCTTCAAATGAACATTCCAGCTCTACGGAAGCTAGATGCAATGCTTATTGTAAGAGATATGATGTTTTTTTTGTTTTCGTTTTCCTAAGTGATCTCAATTGTCCTGATTGGTGTTTATGCCTGGATTAATGACCAACAGGATTGCTTAGATGGCCTTAACGATCAAAGTGAGTTCTCGTATGTATCAAAAGATGATGAATCACAGGAAGAAACAAACAGCAGGAAAGATGACAAATGGTGGATACCTACTCCTAAGGTTCATCCTAGCGGCTTGTCTGATCCAATGAGGATTTGGCTGCAATTTCAGAAGGATTCAGTAATCCAAGTTCATAAAGCATCCATGGCGATAAATGCTCAAGTCTTGTCAGAAATGGAGATCCCAGAAAGTTATATAGAATCCCTACCTAAGGTCTAAAAAAACATGAATCTCACTTTTAACTTTCAAGCTTGTGGTCTTGTGTTAACATTTCCCTTTTACTATGTTTAGAATGGGAGAGCAAGCCTAGGAGATTCAATCTACAAAAGCATCACCGATGAATACTTTGATCCAGATTACTTCTTCACAACTATGGACATGTCTTCAGAACATAAAATTTTAGACCTCAAGGACAGGATTGAGGCTTCTGTAGTTATTTGGAAAAGAAAGATGAATGCTAAAGATGGGAAATCATCCTGGGGTTCAACTATTAGCTTTGAGAAGAGAGAAATGTTTGAAGAAAGAGCAGAAGTCATCTTGTTAATTCTTAAGCAGCGGTTCCCTGGAATTCCTCAGTCAAAACTAGACATTAGTAAAATCCAATACAACAAAGTACGAAGCATGCACATTTTGATTTACTTCTAATTTCATATTCTAGAGCATCTAGACTTGTTTTCTTTGCTTCTAGTAGGCGATTCAACTTCTTTGTCATTATGAGATAGTCCATATACTTGAGGATCTAGTTCTTGGACTTCTACATGAATTAATGGAACGAGATTTTCGTTGATTTTGCAGGATGTGGGACAAGCTATATTAGAAAGCTATTCAAGAATAATAGAAAGCAGGGCATTCACAATCATGTCACGAATTGAAGATGTTCTCCAAGCAGATGCTATTGCCCAAAATCCTTCCAATGGAGAAGTAAAGAGACCATTATCAGATAAAGAAGTAGGAAAGCTTAACTCTGCTGAGAATGGAGCTTCATTGACACTTTTAGACTTCATCGGTTGGACACCTGATCAAGAAGACAACAACACAAAGAAAGATTTGAAGGAGGATCCAACTTATAAAGATATTAACGCGAAGATTAAATGCAACCCTTCTAGCATAGTCACCAACAAGAGGTTTTCTTACCTAGAGAACTTAGGTATGTGTAGAAGTCCAACTGCACGTCACTAATTGATTGGCACTGCAGAATTTTAGTTTACCTCACGAGGACTGCCATCAGAATTCACGGAAGTCTGAAAGCTCGTCCTCAAATGTACATATTGAGATGGATCTCACCCATTTAGGATTCAACTAAGCCATTCCTTTTGTAAGTAGGGAAAATTTAGTAGACCTATTTGGTCTGTGGCACTTCTTTTGAAGTGATTTACTGTGTACAAGATGTCACCTTGTTGAAAAAACATAGTGAATTTTTTATTTTTTGCAAATAGTACTATGTTAGTTTGTATGGCCTTTGGTCTTTAGATTTATTGGAAAGGAAGTATGTAAGAGAGATTTGGTGTCCATACAGTTAAACACTACCATTCCTTTATCAGTCTACCTTTCATGTTCTTTTCCAGAGTATTGTTTACAATATCACAAAGGCATGATGAACCAACAAGAATACATCCGAGCGAAGATGATAAAATATCATAAGCTACAAACTTAGAAAGCAATGCTTCAAACTTTCCAGAAGATTTATCTTGTTGTAACAGAGGTCTGAGGTAAGCTTCAATGTACACTTACAAGCTGTTATATAGATGAAGATGATACATCAATTACAAAATGAAGGTAAAGAAATTTTGGATTGGGAAGCAATTAGATCTTGCCACGTGGACCGAGCTTTGGTGGAAGTTGGGGGCCTTTCTTGATTGGTAGGATATCCCCTGATGCAGTTGAACTGAAGTAAGCAAGAGTTGAGCCACCTCCCAATATCAAGAACTTGAGCAACAGACCTCTCTTTGTGAAAGGAGCAGCAAATGTCTCAAAGAACTTGCTCTACCAAATACAAAATAATAGGAGAAAGATAGTAATAAATCAGTAATGTTCTGGCGAATAATCGATGCTGCAACTAGCTAGTAAATGATGAGCTAACATACACAAATACAACTATTTAACACAGGCATGGCAAGTAGACGAGAAAAAGGTTCCCGATGCACTAAAGCTCACGCTTTGCGCGGGGTTTGGGGAAGGGCCGGACCACTAGCTAGGTCAATTGTTGTACGGAGCCTTACCCTGCATTTCTATAAGAGGTTGTTTCCATAGCTTGAACATGTGACCTTCTGGTCACATGACAATTACTTTACCAATTAAGCCAAGACTCCCCTTCTGACATGGCAAGTTAATAAGAAGCATTTTTACAATAAAGAAATGTGGGATGACTTTCTAAGGGGAGAGAGACAAATAATACCTGAAGGGAGTTGTAGGGTGATGGTGCATCTGATCCATACAAGTCCCACTGACCAGTTGTGTTGCCCAAATCCTCCAAGTCAAAGTATACACTCTTGTCACCATATTTTGCAACCACAGCACCAGCCCTACATAAAATTATCATAGTCAGTCAAAGCAAAAAAAAATGCGCCTTACAGGCCCCATAACTCATCTTTAATTTCTATCTTTGAAAGCTCGGATGTATATAATAAAATTTCTTAACATCCTCAGATAAACCGATATTGGTGGGAGGTAGCAGGTAGTCGATCACACACCATGGTTATTAAAAAAAAAATCTAATTCAATCTTTAACTTTACCACTAACCTAACTAAGTCCGAGTTGCTTGGCTAAACATTTTAGGAAAAAATAAGTACTTTTTAGCAGTAATGAAGTTGTTTTTCAGAAACTGAAAAACATGTTTTTTTTCTTCCCAAAACATATTTTTGGAGCCTTAATTAGTCGAACACAACTGTTTCTCTAACATTAACAAATTGCTTTGCGAGTTGATTCATCAAACACAAATTGCTAAAAAACTAAGACTTTCTAAAATTAATAAGCAGATATTGAAAGCTTGATCAAAGAGACTACTAAAATCCGAGACATCCGCCATCTAGTAACTTACCTGGATTTAGATTGCTTCAAATTGAGGCGAGATGATCTAACATTTAGTTTAGTTCCAGCAATGGAGCTTCCGGCTAGGCCCTTGACACTACTGGTGGGCTGCACTGCAGTAAGAGTTGCCATAGACGCCATTATTGAACTCTGTTTCAGACTAGGAAATTAGCTGTGGTTCAGAAAATGATGTGATTGTGAATATGTTATGGTTTTGTTTGAATCTTTTTTTGCATGGATTTGAACATGACACGTTGGAAACTGGATATATTTCTAGAGATTTGGAGTCCCATTTGAGTGGTGACACGTGTGCCCAGGATGGATTTATCATTATCCTATGATCCCTTCTAATTAAATTGTAAATATTGTCCAACTTCTCAATCTGGCAAAGAACAAAAAAGATTTTAATTTGTCTGTTTATACAATGTGGTTTACATTGACAGTCCAAAATTTGACGATAAATTTCATTTAAACACTCAAGATATTAGTAGAGACACTCTATGTGATTAATTAAAATAAAATCAGCTAGCTTTCTGTATCATTTTTCCAATGGTAAAGAGCCTACACTTAGATGCCAACAAAGTTAATAAGACGGCTGAGGAAAAGTGTCAGGCGATTCCCACATCGTTAAGGGGAGAGTAAACCGTGACTTCTGTTAAAAATATAAAATGTCAGTACAAGGGCAGTGTAAAACTCACGCAGCCACGCAGTGAGCACAAAGCGAACTATTCTTTCGCCTTTTACTAAAGAATACCGTGTGCGCTCTGCTCATAGTGGGATACGCTCATTTTTGGAGGGGTTCTCTTCTTTGAGTGACCCCTACAATTCAAGTCTGAAAGTTTTGTTTATTGAATTTATCTTTTATCATAACATCAGTTAATTTTAAGCTGTCTTTTGCTTTTAGTCCCTTGAAATCCTTATTATAAATTTAGTTTGAAAACTAACTTGTCCTAACAATTGCTCATGTTCAAAAAGACTCATTATAAATTTAATCTGAAAATTAACTTGTTCTAACAACTGTTCATGCTTATTTCTCAAAAAACCTCCTTATTATAAATTTAATCTGAAAATTAATAATTATGACTGAGATAAGCTATCCCTATTAATAATTATGACTGAGAAAATGATCAATCTTTTATGGGCACTTCAATTTTTTCATTTATTTTTTTGATCTTTTCAGATTTTGTAGGTATAAAAATGAAGATTTTTTAGGTGTAAAAATGAAAACCATGTATATGATAACATAAACTAATAACAAGTTTGTAAAAGATTACAAGTTGTTTTTGTCTTTCTCAATCATATGTACATTGCCCATATAAATAAGAACATGGTGAAAATAGTCCTTAATGTACAAAGGATGAAATATTTTGGTCTTAAGATATTTACTCAGATTAAAAATAATCTCTGATATATATGAGAAGTGTATCGTTTTGGTCCTAAGCCTTAAAAATGATAGGTAAGAGTAAATTGTTTTTATCAAGAGAGAAGTATTAAATACACCGTTGAATTTAGCGTGAATTATTAGATTCATCCTGAACTGTTGACAGTCTTAAAAATACCATTTACTTGATTGACTCAACTTAAAATATACATGTGATCTGCCACATGGCATAACAAGTGGTTTCAAACTCTGTAGGAGTATGTAACTCTTAATAAAAATTCAAGAGAAGGGTTGAAAACACTACTGAACTTAATGAGAATTTAGAGGTCTTTTGGTTTGAAGACAAGTTATGATGAAATAAGTTATGTTGAGATTATTTTTTTATTGGTTGTTTGGTTTGTCAAATATGCATGACATAATTTCTAAGAATAAGTTGTTTGTTTACAAAAAATATCCTCTAAGAATATGTTGTTTGTTTATCAAAGAGGATATTTTTGTTATTTTACATTTTTATCTCGAGATTAGTATTCCCTCCATAAATAGGGATAGCTTATCTCAGTCATAATTATTAATTTTGGGATAAGTTATTCCACACTTCGTAACTAGCCAAAGAATTGAGTACTAAAAACTTCCAGAATTATTTTTCTTTATCCATCACACCAAACGAATCCTAGGAATATATTTCACCCATGTGACAAAATCAGAGTTATAATCAAGTTTAGTTAGTCAAGTAGATGAGTATTTTAAAGTATGTCAATAGTTCGAAAATAAAACTAAAAAATAATAATTCACACCAATTTTGAAAGTGTTTTCAATCCATTTCTCCTTTTGTCAAACTTAACCCCTTTTTAACACATGTGCAACTCACGATCCGATTCACATGACCCGCAAAAACACTAATCACGTAATTAAAATTTGCTTAATCACCAAACTAAGTAGGTGTTTGGCTATGCGATATCATATCACGATATGGAATCGTGAGATGGAATCAACGTTTGGACATGAGATTTTACGCTGATTCTATATCATGAGATGTGATTCCATATTCTCCAAAAATCATGATGTGGGAATTCTATATCATGATTTGAGATATTTTCAATACAAAAAATGATCCACAAGTTTATATTTTGTTAAAACAACCCACATTTATATCTACTAACTATTTATTTTATATGTAAATAAAATTTATAATCACATCATTACTTTTTAAAACACACATGCAGACCATTAAACTTGTCCCTAAATTTCATTTTGACACTCCAACTCAACCTTGTTCCATTTTAACCGTAGGACCCCGTTTGGTAGGAGGTATTAATCAAAATAGTCCATGGATTAAAATTCAGTTCCAACAAAAACATTGTTTGGTTACTTTATTTAACCTAATCCATGGATTAGTTATACCTCATACAAGGTCTTATTTTATCCCTAGAAAAGGGAGGGATAACTAATCCAAGGTTTAACAATCCTTGGTTAAAGACCCCTAAATGACTAAACTATCCCCAAATCTTTTTCCTAATTTTTTTTGTAATTTAATGCTCTTTTTTATTTTATATGAGAATATTTATAAATATTCTTTTAAATTCTCCAAATTTGTTCCATGTAATTTGATGATTTCACAAATTAATATTTTCTTCTCCATGTTTGATTTGTTATATTGAGTTGGTTTTTTCATTTTTTTTTTAAAATGTAGTTCGTCGATTGACCACTTGAACTATTTTTAAAAAAAAATAAAGCTTTTGTGTATTTGAACAATTTAAGTAGCCTTAAATCTATGTTAAATTTAAGGTTAATATACCATGCTATCAAGGATCTCTATGGTGGCATATCATACCTCAAAATTTAATAATAATTTTTTTAAATATATTTTAGTATTTAATTTGACATATTAAATGAAATATACAATCTCATAATAACTCAAGGGTATAATAGGAAAAAAATAATTCTAGAATTTTAAATCAAACATAAGATTAAATGGGAAACATGAACCAAACACTTGATAAAAACTAATTCATGCATTACTAAACCCTGCATTACTAATCTTTGCATTACCAATTCATGCATTAGTAATCCCTGCATTATGCATCTTTGTACCAAACGACCCCTTAAAGTATTCAAAATAAGTATATATTAAACATTTTTAGCTGATATGGCATGGAAAGTGCATTTCACACATATTCAGCGCGTGACCAACAATTTTTAGCTATATTTTTTTTCTCTCTTTCTTCTTCTTTCTTCTTTCACCATAACCCATTTCCATTGTGTCTGTAAACATTGCAAACAGTCACAGTATAATCAAATCATCATTCAGACTGATTCAATGCTTATGTGCAAGGTACTTAAAGAACAGTAGTTAGTCCCATGGATAATAGCAGATATGGTGGAGGAAATTAAAGCATGCATGAAAGATAAACAACATATTTTCCAACACACTCTCAAAGAAGGAAATAAGTTAGCAGACTACTTAGCCAATAGAGCTATCGATAAAGGAAATTGCAGATTTTCATATTTCAATAGCATGGAAGTAACAGGAAGGAAGATTATCAACAGTGACAAATTAAAATGCCCCTATTTGAGGATAGTACCGGTAAGGAGATAAAAGGATGGGGAAAGCTACAACATAAAAAATGCACAAGCATCATATTTACACAAGCCTCGAGGGCAGCAAAAACAGTGAAATGCTACTTAGACTATTCTATTCCAGCCAGCAAAAAGGACTCAGATCAGGAGTTAGTGTTGAACTTTTAAACCTGGATGAAGCTTGTTACACTCGATGTATGTGGTTGACTGGAGCTCCCATACACTCCATACCATGACCACAATGACCCAAATAAGGAAGAAGCTGCGGCAATGGTTACTCCAAGGTGGATGCATTTCTTCAGGAAAAGAGGAGACAAGAAGACGAAGATAAAGGGATTTGATTTAGGAAACCACCTTGACACTTATTTTAACACCTGTATAAGAATGGGTTGGGCATCTGTCTAGATGGATTAGGATTCTAGCTTATTAGTAGTTTGTTTTTAGTATTTGGGCTGTTCTTTTGGGATTGGGTTTTAGCCCAAGGAGGTGTAAGGTGGTGTTTGTCTTTTGATGGACTGAGATTATTAATAAAATTCTCTAATTATTTAAAAAAAAAAAAAACATTTCCATCGTGTCTACCGGCACCACCACAACCATTTCCACTGCGCCCGCCGCCGTTATTACCACCACTATCCACCCTTCTCTTTCCTTCTTATATTCAGCCACTTCACATTCTCCCTCACCACTATCATATTCATGTGGAAAGCACTACTACCTTTACAAAAATTAAAATTTTCTTCTTCACCACCCAAAACATAAACAAGATAAAAAGGAATAAAAATGAGTAATTTTTTCTGGAAAAAAAAAACAAAATCAGAATTAACTATGGAAGAGAAAAGTTGAAAAGGGATAGAAATGAAGAAATTAAAGAAGGGTTCAATTGAAAGCTGGAAATCTCTTCACAAACAGTTCATTAATGGTTGAATTTCCTTGAAATTTCTTCTTAATCTGAGATGAGAAAAGGAAAAAAATAAAGAAATTAAAGAAGAATATACAGTTTACTATTTCATTTTTTTCTTTAATAAACATATTTGGATTGATTTTTAGTTGAATTAAGACTTACGAGACAGTGAATGAAAGAAAAGCACTTTGAATAGAAAAGGTTGCAAGGTCGACGGCGGGAGGACAGCCGGATATGCCCTTTTCCTTTTTTTTTTCTTTATAAATTTTTAATTATTATTTTTGCTCAAAATGCCACATGTATATCATTGATTTGTCAATCTGCCACATCATCGCGAGTGGGTTACACACATTTTATACTTTTAGCTGATTGTCAAAAAGTGTTAAAATTCGAGTTTGTAGAGGTGTTCAATAGGTATAACGTTAGGTTGAGGTGTCCAAATGAATTATGCGGACAACTTTGAGTGGTTGTGGATGACTTAAGCCTAAAAACACATACACAATTCCTCTAACTTGCCCTCATTTTTCATTGTCATGCTAACTTAGCATTGTTCCATTTTAATCCTCCAACTCTAATTTTTATAGTATCATTTAAACACAAAATACTAAATTTATGATTTCTTTATTTTTATTTATGTTCTTCATTTCCACTTTTTCATTTTAAAAATCAACGTCATAGTTTATTTTATTTTAAAATATTAATGGATGAACATCATTTTTAATTTTGTACATTATTGTGTGAAAAAATAATTGACGAAAGTGTGTTGGTTTTCTTTTTTAACAATTAATTAAATTAAATAACACCACTTTTTTTTCCATATCTAGTCTATTTGGGCTAACGAAAATATCAGCTTTCTAATTTTTCATTCAACTAAATACGAGTAAAAAAACTCATGTTCATTGCTAATTAATAACACTACAAAAAAATATTGAAACTCGATAGACTTCGTTGGGTTGTCATTGATTTTCTTAAGAAAGAAAATCGACGCACTTTCGTTGGTTATTTTTTCAGGCAAAAATATAGGAAAACTCTTAAAAAGAAATTGTTACTTTTAAAAAAAAAAATCAATGTCATCCATCAATTTTAATTTTTTACAACAACTAACGGATGAACGCTGATTTTTAAAATGCAAAATTGCAGTTGAATAACACATATAGAAATAAAGAAATCATAAAATTAGTATTTTATGTTAAATGGTACATTAAAAAAATAGAATTGAAGGGTAATCTTTTACTACTTTTTTGTCTTCACTCTTCACTTTCTTAGAAAAAGTGTGATGCACACACTCTGTCACATCACTTAGAAGTGCCAAAATGAAACATAAAAATTGGACTTGAAGGGTTAAAATGTAACAAGGTTGAGTTGGAGTGTCAAAATGAAATTTAGGAACAAGTTTAAGAGTCTACATATGTGCTTGATTATTCTCACCAACATATAGTCACTTTAACTCACACTAATCGATTGTTGAGTAATAAATTTGTACTCTTCATTTACTCCAACACCTAATTTATTACTTCTACCGTTTTGTATTTAATACAACTCAACGTAACAATGTTGGTTCATCTTCTCCGTCACATGATCGAAAAATGCAAGTTCAATGTAAGGAAATTATTCGTACTATGTGAGAGGATTATACTAAAGACTAGTACATTACAAGTTATGTTTAATATTTTTTTATTGAATTAAAGTTTGATGAATTGAAGTTAGATGAAAACAATTACTAAAGTAAAGAACAAATAATTTTGTAATAATTTATTATGCGATTTTATAATTTTTTGTTTATTTCTTAAGATTGAATAAACAATTAGGGCTATTTTAATAGTTTTACAACTTATGAGATTCTTATATTTATGAGAAAATATACAACACAAAAATTTTATATCGCATTTCCAAACAAAACTTCAATTTCATTTATAATTTCATATTATGATATCATATGATGATTTCATATCATGATACCATATCGCATGCCAAACGGGCCCTAAAATAATGCCAAATTTTAAGAATTACTCTACAACAGTGTGGATCTAACTCCATCCCATTACGGGTACTTACCAAGCAACAACAAAATCTAAATTCCCAAAACTGGCAGCAACCTATCTTTGACCAAATCTACCATAACGTAGCACTCGTTAATGGCTTTCTGGTCTAACCCATTCCTAATAATCTGTGGGAAAAATAGCCAATCACCAGTCCAAGCCACAAACGCCAATGTGAGTACACCGGAAACCACCCTATTCATCTGCCAGCCGCCATGAAAAAATTTCTTCACAGTAACCTCAATGCACACACAAATCCCATGTAAGACGAAGAACCAAGTCACTTCCCATGTGGGTCTCACGCGGGAGAGGTAATAATAGATCAATTCATGCATTAGCCCAGAAACCAAAAATGTAGTGAAAATTGCTGGTAAACTGGCTAATTCCTTCCCTAAAGAACTAGTTAAAATAGCCCTGACAGGGAAATACACCGCCGGGCGTAAAATCCCCGGCACCATTAAGTTCCATCTACGGCCCCAAAAGTCTTGAAGTGAGGTGGCGAGGTATGGTTCGTTGAATTGGGGCTCAATTTCTAGCCCTAGAAGAGCTCGTACTGGGACAACTGTGATTGCAAGGACAAACTCCACTGCTAAATAAATGTGTAAGCAATAGAGAACCAAAATTACATTTGAATGTAAAAGTTCTCTGTAATTGTATACCCTAATAATAGCTGCCAAAAAAATTATTTTCGCCCAAAACAAACCGGGTACTCTTTCGGTACTCTGCACAGACTGAGTTGAAATTTTGAATCCGTCTCTGATAACGAATTTGGGTTTAACCGGGAGAAGGGCGATGGAGAGGAAATGAAGAAGAGGTAAAGAAGAGTAAGAGGATAAAGGTCCTCGATCGAAACAAAAGAGGAGGATCTTGAAATTAGAGAGCCAAACGAGGTAGAAAATTGTGGGGGCACCAAGATGCAAGGAAGTTAGGTCGAGAGGGAGAATGAGAAAGAAATAGACAACGGGAAGAACAAAGAGAAGCCTGAGGATACCGCTAGGAATGCGGGTTACGCAGTAGTAACAATAGCATAAAGCTCCAATAGCTGCAAACCATACTCGGATGAAATTCTGGAGCTCGACATTTACAACCATGGCGGCCGATAGCTACTCTGTTTTTGATCTGCTTTCTCTCTCTTAGTTTTAGCAGCCACAGTTTAGGAAAAGTGGATGCTCAAAGACCGTCTAATCTTTGGTCTTTAGGTTAATAGGAGTAAAAATACAAAAAGAAAACAAAAACATTTTAAAAATAAATATAAAGCCTATAGCAGTATAGCACTCCTTATTCCAATGATGCACATGTGACAAAAAAATAAAATCCTGCACATGTGAATACTGGAGTATCTATTTATGTGCATTAATTATACATCCATTTTTCACGGATTAAAGCTAGCAGAAAAGAAGAACCTCCAATCACTTTACCTTATAATAATATTCTCCGTCTCTAATTACTTGTCCACTTTTGAATTAACATATCTATTAAAAAAATAATTAATGAAATAGTAAGTTTACCATTTTATCCCTATTAATTATGAAGTGGATGAAAAATTCTACATTTTTCAAAATAATTAGTCATTTAAGTGAGGGTATAATAGGTAAAAAAATTTATCATTTCTTGATTTGTCAAAATAGACAAGTAATTAGAGACAACTATAAAAGGAAAAGTGGACAAGTAATTAGAGACAAAGGAGTATTAGACTATCTCCAATCCACCATTATTTTACTCTACATTCTCTATATTTGGAGAGTAAAATAGAGAATGAGTTCTCCTACCACTCTTTAATAAACTCTCTATTATCTATTTATAGAGAGGGTAAATAGCAGTTCTCCAACACACACTCTATTTCACCTTTTAATTATTTTAATTATTTTGTAATTAACATATTATTTTTAATATAAGGTCATTAATTAAATTTTTAATATTCATAATTCTTTTTAAATGTAATATAACATTTTTAAAAATATATTATTATTAATTTTCACTATGAAGAATGCTAAGATGGAAATTTTTATTTAAAAATATAATACATAACATAGTAAGTTAAATACAAGATAACAATATAACACACAACATAATAATTTAAATACAAGATAACAATACAATGCATAACATAATAATTTTATTACAACAATAATTTAGTAATCCGGTAGGTCGTTTCCAGATTTAATAATATTCGGAGAAAAAATAGTATATGATCCAGAGAATTGTTGTGGTTGTGATTGCGGTTGTGCTTGTTGATTTATGTAATGTTCATGTAATTGTATTTCATTTGTGATTTCACTTTTATTTAATTTTATATTACATAAAAGTTACTCCCTCTGTCCCAATTTATATGACTTACTTTCCTTTTTAGTCAGTAAAAAAAAAATGACACATTTCTATTTTAAGTAACAATTTGCCTATAAAATGTCTTTTTTATCCTTAATGAAATGATTTACAACCACACAAATTTCTATCATTCATTTTGGACCACAAGTTTTAAAAGTCTTTCCATTTTTCTTAAAGTTTGTGCCAAATCAAAGTACATCATATAAAATGGGACGGAGGGAGTATATAAAGTGATTATTTGGAAAAAAAAAGAAGAAAGAATTTATATTTTGAAATAAGAAAATGATAATGAAATAGAAATAATAATATAATATTGAAGAGAGAGAACATGATTCTTTTTTTAGAGAGTAAAATAAAGAATTGGATTTGAGTTGATTGTCTGAAAAAATAGAGAACTGTATATTTGGAGAGTAAAATAGAGCATAGGATTGGACATGCCCTTAGTTATGCATATTCTTAAATTACGAATCAAAGATATATTAAATGTGTTGAATTTTATGCCTAACAAAATAATATTTTTATCAAACATAAAATTAGTTATATAATATTTAATACATGATTAACTTACACTTCATTTGATAGTTGATTCATAAGTGAGTTATGAGTTAATATCTTAAAAATCTCTGAACTATGAGAATTATTTAATAAAGTCATTGGACTTTATTTTTTATTAATAAAATTACTCCAACATTTATTATTAAAATAAATTTGACATGACATAATACATTATTTTATATGTCATGTAAATATGAACCCACAATTAAACATAATTAAAAAAATCATTATAGTAATTCTTTTTCTTCTTAATTTAACATTAAATAAATTTGACATAATAAATAAATTACTCCCTTGGTCCACTTTTATTTGTCATGTTGCGCTTTTCGAAAGTCAATTTGACTAATTTTTAAAGTTAAATTATATTACATTAATTCGATATTTTAAAAAAAAATAGATATTCAAAAACTATAAGAAAAGTACTATAAATTGCAATTTTTTTGCATATCAATATGATGAAAAAATACATCGTAAAAATGTTAGTCAAAGTTTTTATAGTTTGACTCTAAAAAAAAGAAACTATGACAATTAAAAGTGGATGGAGATAGTATTTTGTATGCTATATATAGAAACTCAACTCAACATCTAAATATTTTTATAATTTATTAATCTATTAATATTCTAATCATTGCCTCCGTTTCTTCTTAGTTTGATGAGCAAAAGGATCACTGTGAGCAAATTTTGTGGGTTATCTTTCTTGATGTGGAACGTCCTAGTCCAGTAAGTATACATTACGTTGAACATCAAAATCATGATGCCAGATTTTTGTTGGTTGTTATTTCAGAATATGAAATTGCATCCTCTATATATGGGCTGAAGAATGGACAATATTCAAAATTAAGATATATTTTGATGAAAGAACATATATTGATGATTTATGAAGATGTACACTAATATTAATCACTAATATTTAACATATAAAAATATATATAAATGTAGAGTCAAATTTATATAACATATAAAATAATTTATTCGTCATGTCAAATATTTTTAATGGTAAATTAAGAAGAAGAAGAATTATAATGAAAATTTTAAATTATGTTTAGTTGTGGGTCCATATTTACGTGGAATATAAAATAATTTATTTGATCATAACAAATTTATTTTAGTGATTAATGTAGTTGAGTGATTTTGTAGATAAAAATCTTAAATTGAGCAGGGGCGAATCTACGTAAATTCAAGGGGTATCACATGAGAGCTTCATTGGAAAATAATAGTAAATATACATATATAATTAAAGGCCAAAGAAGAAAAATCGAATATATTATACACACTGATACTCCTTGACACAAAGGTATAGGTTGCATGTTTGAATCTAGAACTTGTCATTCGCCCGTGTTTTTCTTTCATCTTCTTTCTCGCCAATAAACTTAATTAAACACAATTTACGAAACATTTAATATTATTAATTTTAAAAAGTTATTTTAAATACACTTCAAAATATAAAAAAATACTCATGAATTTATTTTATAATTTTTTAAAAAAATTTCTTTTTAGAAAATGTATAGTGTGAGCCCGAATTGTATTTTATTCATATTTTTGCAAAAGAATATGACGTCACATTATTTTATTTATTATTTTCATTTTAAAAGGTAACACCCCTTACAAAAATCCTGCGTACGCCACTAAAGTTGAGTGATTTATTGATACAAAAGAAAATTCAATGACTTTACTAGATAATATCTCATAGTTTAATGAACCTTAAGATATTGACTCGGTGAATTATGCATGTATTAAATTCTATATAAATAATATCAAATTTGATAATTGATTAAAAGATAAATTATTTATATATAAAATTAATAATAGTGTTTGATTTGCGTTTATAAATTCAAATAATTAATACATAAATTACGAAGAAATCTATATACATAAATTTTTACGAGCTAAAATAACTAATGTACTACATAAAAATCTAAATTCTGTAAAACTAATTTGTCATAATTAATCTGTAAGTTACTGACACCCGTATAATTCTGACGGGTTAATTTTTGTGAAGCAGAGCCGGCCTTCTGATTCCCACATTCGGCTTTTGCTCTTATTATTGTTGTGGCGTATGTGGCTGCGTGTTCTTCACTGCCCAATCTGCTTCGAATAGCTTCAACTTTCTTCGTAGATTCTCCGTCTCTGCTTAATTGTTGTTTCCATTTAACAAAAAACGAAGTTGAAAATTTGAAATTCTCAGATGGCTTCAATCGTAGTAGCTAAGCTGCATCCTCCTCCGCCCGCCATCACTGGTAGACAAACCCTTTTCGGAACTGTTCACACTTCTACTCTTTTCGTCCCCACCAGTAAGTTTTCTTCTTCAACATCCCCAATTACAGTTTCATTCTGCAATTAGTCTTATTGAAGTATAATTTTGAGGTATTGTGTTGCAGATTGTAACATGGATGATGCTACTTTTCACTAGTTTTTTTTTTTTTTTTTAAATAACTGTAGTGTCTGGGCCTGGATTAAATCCACGGAATACCTGCCACTAACACAATTACTAGATAACTCTATCCATCATGATTTGGACAGTTGGCAATAAATCACCTGTTGTTTTTGCTACATTTCACTAGATAGTTTAAAGACTAGTATGGATGGTTCTCGATTATGTAGTGTGTTTAGTCCATAGAGAAGACTTAACAAGAAGAGTTAGAGATACTCAATGAACAGAAATCATTTACTAGCAAAAGAAATATTGCCATTCCGTATTTACTATAGATAGAAGTAAATGAGCCTGTGAGCGAGGCTATCCTGAATTTGTTATTGACTTTTGGCTACTATGGAATGGAGGTGAATGAACCTGTAAATAGAACAATCACGAAGGTTCATTTGATATGCGGTTACAGAACAATTGATACTGCTAAACCAGGCAAAATTGACTTTGAAAGCTTATTGAAGTTGCCAAGTCATATTCAGATTCTGGATTCTAATAAATCATCTTGACAGTTATGAAATTTCTTCTGCTCAATTTATGTCTCGTCTCCTCCTTGGTTTGTTTTCATGCTTTCATCATATATAATAAGGAGTACTGATATTTTACAGATATCTTCTAATTGTTACTGTTTCTGTAGAAAGACAAGGTCACCTGGCCATCACAGCAAAGGCTACCAGTGAAAGTTCTGAATCCTTATCCTCCCCAAGTGTAGTTAAGTCAGTAAAGAATGTTGTGAGTTCCCCTTCTTTCCTTTTCGGCGCTCATATCTTGATTCCAAGAGTTCATTGTAGTGACACTCATACGAGAAACAGAATTAACCCACTGCTCATTTTTCTTGGCAAAAGACACCAAATGGAGTTGTCGATTAATCTTCAGTCTGTTTCGTTCATTGTTTGCACTTTTGCATTGTTGCATTTTCTGTTGATTGTACAAGGGCAAAGATTCCATGCTACGCTCCTCTTTGGCCTTCACCCACCTCCCCCTAGAAAAAAAAAGTATGGACATTGACACTGTAAAGTAACATAGATCTTCTGACCTTACTTTTTGTGATTAGATTGGTTGAATTGCATCTTGTTTGATTGTTGAAACAGTGGGACAACCCTGAAGACCGGATTGCTGTAATTGGGTTGGGAATTGCTGCTATTGTTGGTTTCTGGGCTTCTTCGAATTTTGTCGCGGTAATTTTTGTTGCTTTATTATACATAGATGCTGGAGTTATTATATGTCCATACCACATTGAGAAGTCTACAATATGGCCTCTTTGGTGGTTGACAATATCTTTATGACCATATCAATTGACAATACCTATCCAAGAACATATTGAGCTCCAATAACCCCTGCTGGAAATACTACTAGTGCGACATATGACCTCATACTAGTAGTCTTACATCATTTGTAGGCCCATAATGACCGTTATTCTTTCCAGTGTATTCGTGACGAGGATGTAGTGTTGCTTTAAATTATACTGTTGAGAGATTCAAAGATTCTTGTTTTTAAGAATTGTGAATGTACTGATGTTTTTTAAGTTTGGAATAGGCAATCGACAGCCTGCCTCTCATTCCAGGTGTGTTTGAATTCATCGGGATATTGTTTTCTTCTGTAAGTATTGAAGCACACTTATTTCCTCCTGTATTTATTGAGGAACAATAGAAAGATTTCTGTCTCCTTTATTGTTTCAGGTGTCAAATAGTGAGTTTAATATGTTGTTATTCTGATTTCCTCAGCAATCATTAACTTAACACATTTCCTGTTCTTTCTCTTTTGTAGTGGTTCGTATACAGATACCTCTTATTCAAGCCCAACAGGTAAAAACTCTGTCAAAGGTTGCCTTCTCTTATCTAGTGTCTCCAATCTTACCCCCTCCCGCCCTCTGCTTCGTGTCTGTTAGCTGTTATATCTGTTTTGCACATATAATAAAGTGAAAAATACCACTAACTTGCGTTATTCGTATGTCCACATTTTGTTTTCAAGCTTCTACAAATCCTTCATGCAAATGTTTGTATTGTTGGTCCAACCATACACTTTGAATTGTCGGCTTTACTTCAGTCATAGTTGATATCATTGTACTCCACCTGACATGTTCTTTATTTTTCCAATGACAGGCAAGAATTGTTTCAAGGGATCAATAAATCAATATCAGATATCTTGGGGCAGTGATCTGAAAATAATAGGATGATACAATTCATGTTGTACTTCTGTATCCAAGCATTACCAAAATGCTGAATCATTTTATAGATGAAATGATATCTTCAGAAATGAGCAACATTTTTTTTCCTCATACCACTTCTGACATCTATAATTTGTCAATATGCCTATTGCCAACTGGAAGTAGAGTGCTTTCACCACCTGTCACAACCCAACCCACCGGGTTGTGCGGACACCACTCTAACACCTAAGTAGGAGAACCCTCATATCCCAATAGTTAAACATGCGGAAAATTTAAAGAAAACAAAGATAAATATAATAATATGATTTTAAAAAAATAATATCCTTGTACACACTTTTAGTTAAAACTTGTAAAGTAATTTAACAACTCCCAAGGAACTAGTCTAAACATGTACAAGAGCTACTAAGAGTACATCTGGACAAGATAAATAAAAGACACAACTCCCACCAAGCGGAAGGAAGAATAGAAGCTGCTGGAGAATTTCTTCGTCTTCACCTAATGAAACATCACCAATCTGCATTCAAACTATGTCAAAAGACATAGCAAGAGTAGTATCAGTACAAA